>NC_135813.1:49488573-49602850 GCF_964213995.1 Mustelus asterias | reverse complement strand
CCATTGGTGGTTGGGTGATTGTGCGCTCACAATGGCGGGTTTGTGTGGAGGTGGGCGCGTGGGTATAAAAGGCGTTGGAAGCCGCCAGTCGGTTAGTCAAGCGGCGGCATCGGAGCAGCTTGTTAGAATTTGTGTGCAATCGACAGCAGCTTGTTATAGTGTGTGTGAGTGCTGAGGATGGAGTGTTTCAGGCAATGGAACAGCCGCGACCAGATATTGCAATTGCGAAACAAAATCTACCTGGAAGGTAACTGGCTCCCTGAGGGGCACGTGCTGTGATGAGGTGAAATCACAGCCTGGGGACATCAGCGCAAACAAGCCCCAGCACACTCCCTTCCCATCCCCCCTGCCCCCCAGCATTGGCCCCGGCTCGCCCCTGGCCCCGGCTCGCCCCGAGGCGCCCCCCACCCCCCCCTCCCAAAGGAATGTACAACATTCTATTTGGCATTGGCTTGTTTGCACGGGCTCCTGGAAAAATCACATATTTAAAAATCGGCAGATAATTACTGCAAAGCCTCAACAGGTCTGACAGCGTCTGGAGGGAGAGAATAAAGCCAGTGTTTTGAGTCTGGATGACCCTTTGTTTCAGATTCCAGTATCTGCAATATTTTGCTTTTGCTTAAACATCTGTCTGTCTTTGGACTCCACTCCCAATTTTTTGTCAGTGTTTTAGTCCCTTAATTTTTAACTCTCCTGAGATATCCCAAGGCAATGGAATTATTGGACAATGACTGAAAGTTTAGTGTATGATTGCCAAGCTATGTCGACATGCTTCTGAGCCCTCACATTGTGTATCTGGAGGCCATACCTCCTCTGAAGTTTTATCCTGAGACTTGAAGGACCCAATATCTGTGTGTCACCACAAGGAGGTACAGCTGAGGGTTTGTCATTGAAGCGGCTGTGCACTGACGGAAAAACACACATTTGGCTCTCTCTTTCACATTGCTGCTTGTCAGTGGTGTAGACTAAAATTAGAAGCAAACTAGCACACAAAAGTGGAAAGCATGCTAACTCTTCTACACAGTAGACATTCACATCGACTTGTTGGAAACACTCGCTGAGCTGAAGCCATTAATGGCTTTTGAAACCCAGCCAAGCATTCATAAGGGATACAGCTATCATTACAGAAGCTTCCCACCTCAAATTGACAGAACAGAATGGTGTCCATTTCCATTCAAACCTGTCAGTTAAAGAAATGGAGCAGGTACAGAGATTTTTTTTCAACTTCCAAAAGCAGGGTTTTTAAACAGCCACACCTGTCAGTTAATTTAAATCACAAACCTGACAGCAGAATCTGACAGGAGGACATTTCTTTTTTACAACGTGAATGCACTTATTGCATTTTTTGAAAAAGGGCAAGTACTGTAAAATATGACAATTATACAGTGCTGGTCGATGTAAGGGCTACTTACTTTTGCAGGACAGCACTTTGCACACACCAAACCTGCCTGCCGATATAAAAGTGATACATTGTGTGATTTCTCTGGTTACCCTAGTTACATTAATTGCAAAAATCAGTGGGTCTCAGCTGCTCACCATTGCCCACTAACTGTTTGGAAAGTGTGGGTGAGGGCAGGATTTGACCCATGGGCTGGCTGGACTGGATGTTTGAATTGTGGTTCGGGTTGAGACACATTAACAAAGTGAAGTCATGAAGGATCACTGTCAAAGTACTCTTTATTCCTTGGGTTTAACTTTCAAACGTGGGTAGCACAGTGGTTAGCACTGCTGTCTCACAGTGCCAGGGACCCAGGTTCAATTCCAGCCTCAGGTGACTGTCTGTGTGGAGTTTGCACGTTCTCCCCGTGTCTGCGTGAGTTTCCTCCGGGTGCTCCGGTTTCCTCCCACGGTCTGAAGATGTGTGGCTTAGGTGCTAAATTGCCCCTTAGTGTCAGGGAGGTTAGCATGGTAAATAAGTGGTGGATGCAGACTCGATGGGCCAAATGGCCTCCTTCTGCACTGTAGGGATTCTATGAAATGTGCCACTGGCAGGGAGTGTTCCCCATCTACCACCAACTCATGAAACCCAAGGCAGTCTGCTCAGTTTCCTGGCTGGAGGTGCACCGACCACCTGCATAATCTCGAATCACACACCCTGACTGTCACTAACCCCTCGCAGTCTATCTGCTGGTCATCTGCTGCCCATTTAAAACAAACTCACTCCTCACTCTCTTTGCTGCTCACATCCTACATTCCAACCCCCATTATCCCAGTCTCAATCTCAGATTTAACACAGTTTAATTCCTCTCTCTTAATCTGGACAAATGCGAGGTGATGCATTTTGGTAGATCCAATTCAGGTGGGAACTATAAAATAAATGGCAGACCCACCAGGAGCATAGGCACACATCTGGGCGTGCAGGTCCACAGATCCTCAAAAGGTGGCAGCACAGGGTGGAAAAGGTGGTGAAGAAAGTATATGGCATGCTTGCCTTCATCAGCCGGGGCATCAAATATAAAAGTTGACAGATTATGTTATTGTTATATAAAATGTTGGTTAAGCCACATTTGGAAAACTATGTCCAATTCTGGTCACCCCATTACCAGAAGGACATGGAGGCTTTGGAGAGAGTACAGAAAAGGTTTACCAGAATGTTGCCTGGTATGGAGGGTATTAGCTATGAGAAGAGATTCTCCCTGGAAAGATGGAGGCTGAGGGGCGACCTGATAGCAGTTTATAGAATTATGAGGGGTATAGATAGAGTGAACAGTTGGAAGCTTTTTCCCAGGACAGAAATGACAATTACAAGGGGGCACAAGTTCAAGGTAAAGGGGGGAAAGGTTCAGTGGAGATGTGCGGGGGGTGTTTTTTTACAGAGGTTGGTGGTGGCCGGGAATGCACTGCCAAGTGAGGTGGTTGAGGTAGATATGTTAGTGACATTTAAGACTTATCTGGATAAACACACGAAAAACAGACAGGGAATAGAGGGACACAGGCGGTTGGTCTAGATAGGACAATGTGATCAGTGCAGGTTTGGC
This sequence comes from Mustelus asterias, assembly GCF_964213995.1. NCBI lineage: Eukaryota > Metazoa > Chordata > Chondrichthyes > Carcharhiniformes > Triakidae > Mustelus > Mustelus asterias. The sequence goes on along the minus strand of NC_135813.1, from coordinate 49,599,872 downwards.
AGATTGAAGGGCCTGTTCCTGTGCTGTACTGTTCTTTGTTCTTTTGTTCTTTGTCTCCTGATTACACCATGTGCCATTGTACACATATTATAACCTCAATCTCTCCTGGTTCTAGTTAATTTACACAATTGCCATTGTAGTTTCTTACTCTCATGTTAGTTTTTTGATGTCCATTCACTGAGGGTGCAATGCCTTGTAAGCAAAGCAGAATTGTCTGATTTATTAAAGTGTAGTACTTGATGAATGTATTAGATTCACCTTTTTGCTTCAGATTATTATGGGGCAGACCATCCTAGATTTCTCCACATTTGGTGAGATGATCCATTTGTGTTGTTGAATTGATTTTCAGAGAAATACAAGAATGCTTATTACCAAACAGCAGAGAAAGAGATAGCGCAAAATGCCGAGAAAATCGGGCACATGCGCAAGGAGGTGATGCAGGAGACAATCAAGTTCCAAAAAGCTGATCGGGTGAGTTAAATAGCCACATAAGACCTTTTGGGAAGAGGAAAAGATGTTGACATTCAGCAACTGCCTCTTTATACTAAATCAATCCCACCTATCCACTTTCTCCTCATCTTCCTGAATCCCACCTATCCACCCTCTCCCATGTCCCTCAGTCCCACCTACACACCCTCTCCCCGTATCCTTCAATCTCACCTAGACACACACTCTCATATCCCTCAATTCCACTTGCCCACTTTGTCATGTCCTAACTATGTTAGCAATTATGAGTTTTAAAGAAAAAGCTGTAGTTTGCACACGTAGATTCAAACTAACAACAACAGATTTATTCTGGGACTTTTTGCCTGTACAGAGTACAAACTGAAACTAAAATCAGCAGTCTGTGCAATACCCTAATGACATCACCATCAAATCATGTGATCAGTTCTTAAAGTAATCTGCAACCACTTAAATATATATCAGCATCCTCTCCCCATATCCTCAATCCCGCCTACACACCCTCTCCCCATATCCTCAATCCCACCTACACACCCTCTCCCCATATCCTCAATCCCACCTACACACCCTCTCCCCATATCCTCAATCCCACCGACACACCCTCTCCCTGTATCCCTCAATCCCACCAGCCACCCTTTCCCCGTACCTCCTAATCCTATCCTCTCCCCGTATCCCTCAGTCCCACCTCCCTATATCCCCCAATCCCACCAACCCATCCTCTCCCCATATCCCTCAATCCCACACACCCTCTCCCCATATCCCTCAGTCCCACCTCTTCATATCCCCCAATCCCACCAACCCATTTTCTCCCCATATCCCTCAATCCCACGCACCCTCTCCCCATATCCCTCAATCCCTGCTACCCATCTTCACCCCATAAAGCTGAGGCTATCTAATGCGAAGGTGTTTGAAGTACAGTAACCTCTCTTCTTGCTGGTAGAGCGGTGGAGATCACATTTACATTGATACATGACGCAGCTCTGCAGATTTGAGCTCCCAGACTTTTAAAGTTAAAGTTTATTTTTTAGTCGCAAGTAGGCTTACATTAACACTGCAGTGAAGTTACTGTGAAAATCCCCGAGTCGCCACACTCCGGCACCTGTTCGGGTACACTAAGGGAGAATTTAGCATGGCCAATCCACCTAACCAGCACATCTTTCAGGTTGTGGGAGGAAACTGGAGCACCCGGAGGAAACTCACGCAGAGACGATGAGAACGTGCAAACTCCACACAGACAGTCACCCAAGCTGAGAATCGAACCCGAATCCCTGGTGCTGTTAGGCAGCAGTACTAACCACTGTGCCACCGTGCCAACATGTAGCCCTCAAAGCTCAATTCCTTATAGCATTATTTCTCAAAGGCTATCTGATGCACTCTACTTCTATTATTCATGGAATCAAGACAGCAAATGAATTCAGTCCATTGAACCCATGCAGATACAATTTTTGCAAGAGTTGTCCAACTTGCCTTTCTCTTGGCCTTTCCACTTCACCCTGTTCTGTAGATGTTGGATAAAGAGATGATGTTCTGCAGTTTCTGGAAGCTGCTGACAAAGTACCAGGAGGCTTGTAGCAAAAATCTCAGTGTATGGAGTGAAAGGAAATGGGTCAGGCATTGCCCTGGGATGTGGTAGGCGGTTGAGGGGGAAGGGGAGGTGGTGTGGGGGATGGCAGTTGTGAGTGGGATGGAATGGTGGAAAATCAATGTTGTGAGAACGGGAATTTGGAGAAATGTGGCTGGAAGTGTTCCAGGGTGATACAGAGAGGAGGGAGGCCACTCTTGCATATACAGGATAATCTTCCCATTGTGATCGAAAGAAAAATATTCAAACTTGCTACTGACACCACACTGGGAAGAGGGTGAATTCCGATGAGGACTGTGATAGGCTGCAATATGTTGTAAACTGCTGGGATGGGCAGAGAGGTCGTAGCTCCAGTTCAATACACAGCAACGTGAAGTAATATATTTTAGAAGTTGTAAAGGGAAACATCTTTTAAATATTAAGTATTTAATCATAGTGAATGAACAAGGAGACTTGGATACAAGTGCAGTATCATTAAATGTGGAAACACAAGGAAGTGAAAAGGCAAGTGGAATCTTTGAGTTTGTGTCTGGTGGCACTGAATGCAAAAGCAAGGAGGTGATGTTGTACATGGTGCAGAACTGGTTCATTCCCCAATCTTGGCGATCACCCCAGCCATTTGGAGGTCGGAAGTGGCCCATGTTCACGGGGACATGATAAAAGAATAAAAATTTGCCCAACATCACCCTTATCCCAATGGCTACCTTTGTGTGTGCCTGCGTCAAGCTGTGCGTAGATCCGTGCTACGCAAACACCAAGTGTCACTATATTCTCAGGTCCCATCTGTCCCCGGATTGCAAAGGATGGATCTGACCACACTGCTGTGGTTTATGCAGAAAGACATCTTTGACCACAAGTCCATCAAGCTGTAGTCTCCATGTAGTGCCCCCAAGGCCCTGAGGGAAAAGGAGATGATGGATCCTGTCGGATGGTTCCCTGAGCAAACCTTCAGTGTTATTTGGCATACGCCTCCTCACCAGAAATTTCAAACAAGCGCCAAGACCTAGCTTGGTGGTGGTGAGAAAGGCCCTCCCCTTCAGCTCCTTCCTACACGTCTGGAGTCTTACCCCTCCACATGTTGCTCTCAAGATGACTATGGTGGGAAAGAGGCCATTGTCCATTTCCTTGTGGAATGTGCCTTTGCAGAGAAAGTCTGGAGTGAGATGCAGCGGTATTTGTCGAGGTTCATTCCAAGCAGCTCGGTGATGCAGGACTCTGTGCTTTACAGACTGTTCTCAGGAACACACACTGAAACAAACATCAGCTGCTGCTGGAGGGGCATCAACGTGGTGAAAGATGCTCTTTGGTCTGCCTGAAACCTGTTGATCTTCCAGTGCAAGGGGTTGTCCCCGATCGAGTGTTGCAGACTGGCACATTCCAAAGCCCAGGGCTACATGCTGAGGGACACTCTCAAGATTGGGGCAGCCACCTCAGGGATGCTATGGGAAAAGGTTGCTGTCTAAGATCTTTCAGACATAGTACATTGAGGGGCTGAAAAACTTGTCCAACCCCTTGAGTTGTATACCTAATGTTGAATATGAATATCAAATTATTGCAATTGCATTGAGGCACGTCAGAGAGAAACACACTGTGTGAAGGAACGTTGAATTCTGTTGCACTTCCTGTAATGTTTCAATTTGAAGATATTTCCCCCAGGCGATATGCCTGATGTGGAATGTATCGTGAAAATATCAAGAGAAAGACAATTGTATAGAGGCAGCTAAGAGTGATACACTGTATGGAGACAAGTCGGGTTTTATTGCACTTTCTGTAATTTTTAAGTAGAAATGTATTGTGATGTAGTTTTACAAATTTTATGAATAAAGCATATTTTTGGAATATAAGAAATCATACCGAACTTGTAGAATGTACAGATGTGACTCTTTGCCCTATGGAAGATCCTCACCACAACACTCCAATCAAAGAAAATTCCCTTTGCCCTACGCTGTGTCTTCTGCCATTTCTCTATCCATGTTACAGGCAGGAAAAAGAACCCTGCCATGCCTGACCACTCCAGTCAATCATAGCTACCACTGTCACATGAGGCATAGTGTTTCCCAGTTCCTCTGTGATGGCAACACTCATCTTCAGTCATCCTCTGGTTCAGTGCACCAAGCTAGATTTTCCCAACTGCCCTGCTTACCTTCTCATACTTGTCAAGTTTCTATCTATGAGAGATACTGGACTGCTGTGAATGATCGATTCCCCAGGCTGACCGGTTGGGACAATGAACTAGGCAAAGGTATGAGCTTGTGAACTCAGTGTTGCAGTGTGTTGTTAAAGACAGAAGCAGCACAATGAAATGATTCCAATGCTGTGACGTGGGATTCTGAAAGTATTTGGAGTATTTAATACCATATCTGTGGGTTTTCCCACTTTTAATGGTAGTGAATCTGCTATGTTTGGTAAGTTTGAGGCAGTTTTAAGCATGTGCCTGCTCTTTGTCTCACTCCGTCTACTTTTCCCACAGGTAATTGAGAACATAATTGCTCGAGAATGTGAAGATCGAAAGGATTTGAAACTGTGCTTAGCAAAAGCAACTATAGAGGTATTTAAAGCCAACAATCTGATTCCACACACCAGTGTAGATGTGCAGTAGGTCTGATGACAATTCAAAGACTATACTCCGAGAGCAGGGCCTGCCTTGCAAGGTGTACAGTTTGGAGAAGAGGGCACGTGGGGAGGGGGGGGGGTGGTTACTGGTGCTCCTGACTTGTCACTGTTGCAGTGAGTATTTCGGAAAGTGGAAGCATTGAGAATAAGGCACAATGAAATGATTCGGGGGGGATTAGCAGGATTGATGGGCCGAATGGTCTCCTTCTGTACTGAAGGGATTCTATGATTCTAAGGTGCTGTAATGACTCCCCACTTTCCCCATTTCAATCTCACACAGAATCATACAACAGAGAAGGCAGTCAATCTCCTCGTTGTATCTGTAACTTCTCTTTGAAACAGCTATGTACATAGAACATAGAAAAGCGACAGCACAAACAGGCCCTTCGGCCCACAAGTTGCACCAATCATGTCCCTACCTACTAGGCTTACCTATAACCCTCTATCTTACTAACTTCCGTGAACTTATCCAGAAGTCTCTTAAAAGACCCTGCCGAATCCGCCTCCACCACCACTACTGGCCGCCGATTCCACGCACCCACCACCCTCTGAGTGAAAAACTTACCCCTAACATCTCCTCTGTACCTACTCCCCAGCACCCTAAACCTGTGACCTCTTGTGGCAACCATTTCAGCCCTGGGTAAAAGCCTCTGAGAATCCACTCTATCAATACCCCTCAACATCTTATACACCTCTATCAGATCACCTCTCATCCTTCGCCTCTCCAAGGAGAAAAGACCTAGCTCTCTCAACCTATCCTCATAAGGCATGCCACCTAATCCAGGCAACATCCTTGTAAATCTCCTCTGCACCCTTTCTATGGCTTTCACATCCTTTCTGTAATGAGGCGACCAGAACTGTGCACAGTACTCCAGGTGGGGTCTGACCAGGGTTCTATACAGCTGCAGCATTATCTCCCGATTTCTAAACTCAATTGCTCTATTGATGAAGGCCAGTATTCCATACGCCTTCTTAACCACAGCCTCCACCTGCGACACTGCTTTGAGCGTCCTATGAACCCGGACCCCAAGATCCTTCTGATCTTCCACACTGCCAAGCGTCTTACCCTTAACATTATATTCTTTCATCCTATTTGACCTGCCAAAGTGAACCACCACACACTTATCTGTGTTGAAGTCCATCTGCCACTTCTCCGCCAGTCTTGCATACTCCCATTCCCTGCTCCTTCCACAAAATCTTGACATTTCAGCTATCGATCCAATCCAATTCTCCTGTCACTTATTGTGAGATGCCATTGAGGGAACAGAGTCTCATCATTTCAGGAATTTTCAGATTAGTATTTGGCTTTGGGTTCAATTTGTTTTGCCAGCATCTCTCATGGTCGGTGCTAACAAGGTTGACACTTGTATGGAAGTATTAACAATTCTAAAATTATTCACTCCTGGTTATCACTTTACAAATTTACCATTGAACATAAAGGACATTGTGGAGAAGTTACATAGACTATGAAAAGTGACCAAAGCCAAATTCAGGGGAGAGGTGTGTACCCCAATAAACTGTCAATACTCTCCCACAAAACCCACCTGATCCTTGCAATGTGCACTAGTTTAACAATGTCAAATATTTAGGACTGTTGTGATGTGTCAGTATTTTTCACGTCGATTGGGAGTATTGATAAGACCAGGTTTCACTGTACTTCTCTCTCGGTTTTGCTTTCTGCCTCAGTACATATGCAGGAATCAAAGAGTTAATCAAGAGAGTTGGCAGATTGTGTTCGTGATTCAGTAAACTGCAGCAAGCTTTGACATGAAGCGATTTCTGTGCATAGTCCCTCACTGCAAGTCCTCAACCTTCAGTGCTGAGACAAAACACAAGATGGTCAAATTGAGGACATTTCACTTTAGGGAAGGGGAGGGAGATGGGGCGGGGAGGGGGAGGTGTGGAAGAGGAATCAACAAGAACTAAAATCACAAAATGCTGGAAATGCTCAGGAGGTCTGGCATCAGACAAACAAGAGTGAATATTTCAAGTCAGAAGGTTCAGGTTTGTCAGATTTTTCAAAGATTGGTTTTAGTATATGGGCAAGGCCAGTGGTACATGTTGCCCATCTCTCTTTGCCAATGAGGAAGTGTCGATGTTCAGATTTCTGAATCTGATCAATGGGCCAGCTGCATTAAATGCTGCAGCTCCTCCCACTTCATAGGTTGGCTCAATTTCTGATCCTCTGAGAATCTCTGACAGCATCATTCCTCCAGCTTTCACTGGGGAATCACTGAAGTATCGGTTAGGAGTCAAAGCAAGCTTGCTGCGAGTGTCTGGGAGTGATCACCCTGTCACCACCCAAAACTCTCCAAAGAAGCCGGCGAGGGTGATTACTTATCTCTCTGGCATGCTGAGGACAGGAGTGAATTTCTGGGTGATGCTGATCAGATGAGGTGCAGTGCAGGTTTTGTGCCAGTGTGCAGCAGCACCCTCTCATGGTGCTTTCCTGGACGCTTGATCTGTTCAGAACATTTCTTCACTGCTAATAGCATCACTCTTCTCCAGTATCAGGGCAACCTGAAATGCCTCAGAAGTTTTCCAATCTTTTGGAAATCTCCGGAATTCCCTCGGGACATACGCATTGGGGCTGAGGAGAATTTGCGTGCTGCTGAAAAATAGGCTGTATGGAAAATTTAATACTAAATCAGAGTTCCACATCATTTCACAAAGGTACAGATAACATAGAATCATAGAAACCCTACAGTACAGAAAGAGGCCATTCGGCCCATCGAGTCTGCACCGATTACAATCTCACCCAGGCCCTACCCCCATATCCCTACATATTTTACCCGCTAATCCCTCTAACCTATGCATCTCAGGACACAAAGAGGCAATTTTTAGCATGGCCAATCAACTTAACCCGCACATCTTTGGACTGTGGGAGGAAACCGGAGCACCCGGAGGAAACCCACACAGACACGAGGAGAATGTGCAAACTCCACACAGACAGTGACCCAAGCCGGGAATCGAACCCACGCTAAATGCTTCTGAATCACTGACTTTTCACTACTTTGACAAGAGATTGTTTGCTGTCATCATTCCGTAACTTTTAAGTTATCCAGTTAATATTTAGTTGAGGTTTTGAAAATGTATTATTTCATTAGTAGTTTGTACATGAGTGATGTGCTTTCAAATGGAGTCAAGTATTTAATGAGATGGTGCAAAATTGCTGTCACATTGTGCAGGTGCAGACCAGACAGAGAGTCTTTCGCCTGCGATTCAGTAAGTGACTACAGGTGATAGTGCCGCAATTGGATCATCCCAGTGACATCTGCAAAACTAGAACCAGAATCTTGACTCTATTACAGTAGAAACCGTGCAAAAATTGTTAATGCTACTGGTCAAATATTGTCCGTTACTATGGTGAAGAGTCAAGTGTTTATGTTGTTCGGTGACAGAACTTTGCCAATATCAGTGAATGCTTCAAGACTGCTTGATTGCTGAACTGATTTAATTAATTTGCTCATTTGGAGTATAAACATTGTGCTAGTGAGATGCAATTAATGAGGGACTGATGCTTCAGAATGGATCAGAGACGAGTTTGGTAAAGTGGCCTGTACTTTAATACAAATACTGAGACTTTAATCTGACTGATTAAAGTTTTTGTTGATCAGGACATTGATATATGTTATACAAAACCCATTAATGCAGTGTCCACAAATTTGTTCCCAAAATTATATCATAAGCAGTGAACACATGGAATCCTGTAAGTGTGTCATCTTGACTCTTCATAGTAACCAAAGCAAGACTAGGTAGAAGTCCCGTACCGGCTCTGGTGAACTGTATCTTTAGCAAGTTAATTGCATCTCACTAGCATAATGTTATATAAATACATTTGATCTACATGCGGTTAATATGCAGGTGTTTTTTTGAGACGGCAGTAGACAAACGTCATTATTGCTTGCTTTCTTCATTGTTACGGATAGGAGAGAGACAGACAAACTGTCTGTTTCCTCTTGCCACTAGTCCATAAGCAGAATGTGTTTTGAATTAGTTTTTAAAAATAGGTGGTCGTGTGTTTTCCTAATCCTTCCGTCTCCATGATCTAATTTACTAATGATCCACAGCAAACTCGAGTTAGGATTAACTCAGATGCTTAGTTGATCTTCACATTTAAAAAGCCTGGGGGAAAGAGTGTTTGTAATATCCCACTCTGTTTACACGCGCATGAACTGGGGCACAAACAAGCGCGCACGAACATGCATTGCACAATACAAGAACCACAGAAGTGAATATTAGTTCACATGAGTTCCTGAGTCTTACAGCAGAGAGCGCTTAATGAGCAGGCTCTTCTGCCGGGAAGGCTTGCTTCTTGTGGCTCGCCAGTTGGATGTTAAACAGCAACTCAGTTCTCAAAGGCATTTGGGGATTTAAAAATGGTCACTCGAATCATGTGTTCATCCTTCTCCACAATTATTTCACAGGGGCTGTTAATCCAGCATCTGGCATTGGCTTTGATTTCAGGACTGATAATGTTCCAGTTATTAGTTAGTGAAAGAGTTACCATCTATGCTGGGGCTTTGGTGTTTCAGAAGCCATTGTCTAGGCCGACCCGCTGACTCCGCTTGCAAGGTGAGGTTATCAGATACAAATGACATCCATGTGGTTCCTTTTCTTGTTCTGGGTTGGCTGCAGCACTATTCCTAAGTAACTTGAATAACCACAATAACTTACTTATTTCCTAAGCCGGACAGTCCATGCTTCATTTGCTATTGCTTCCAGAGTTTAGGAAAAAATGTCCCTGTAATAGTTTTGAATTCCCCAGAGAAAATCAAATAAAATTGAAAGTTTATTTTCCCATACTTTGCGGCTAGGTGGATGTTAATAGCCATGGTCTCAGGGAAATTCAAAGCATAAGCACCTGTCTTTTCCTTGATAGAGAGCGGAAGATGTGGTCGGTAAAGGGACATAGGAGCAGGGCACCTGTTAGCCTCTTGTCAGTTCCATCATTCAATCAGATCATGGCTGGCCTGTAACCTGACTCAATCTGCCTGCCCTGGTTCCATATCTCTTTATATCTTTGCCAACAAAAATCCATTGATCATCATTTTGAAACTTTCAGTTGATTCTCCCCAGGCCTAAACAACTTTTTGGGAGGTGGGATTAGAATTTGTGGGAAGAGATATTTCCTGACATTACCTCCAAATAGCTTTGCTCTAATTTTGAGGTGACAGCCCCTTGTTCTGAATTCTCCAGTCAATAGTAGATTCTCTCCACACCATTTCACATCCTTCAAACACCAATTTGATCACCCCTTAATCTTTCTGTACTCAAGTGGTGTACCTCAGGGATCTGTTTTGGGGCCACTGCTGTTTGTAATATTTATTAATGATCTGGATGAGGGTATAGTTGGGTGGATTAGCAAATTTGCTGATGACACCAAAGTCGGTGGTGTGGTAGACAGTGAGGAAGGGTGTCGTAGTTTGCAGGAAGACTTAGACAGGTTGCAAAGTTGGGCCGAGAGGTGGCGGATGGAGTTTAATGCGGAGAAGTGTGAGGTAATTCACTTTGGTAGGAATAACAGATGTGTTGAGTATAGGGCTAACGGGAGGACTATGAATAGTGTGGAGGAGCAGAGGGATCTAGGTGTATGTGTGCATAGATCCCTGAAAGTTGGGAATCAAGTAGATAAGGTTGTTAAGAAGGCATATGGTGTCTTGGCGTTTATTGGTAGGGGGATTGAATTTAGGAGTCGTAGCGTTATGTTGCAACTGTACACAACTCTGGTGCGGCCGCACTTGGAGTACTGTGTGCAGTTCTGGTCCCCACATTACAGGAAGGATGTGGAGGCTTTGGAGAGGGTGCAGAGGAGGTTTACCAGGATGTTGCCTGGTATGGAGGGGAGATCCTATGAGGAGAGGCTGAGGGATTTGGGATTGTTTTCGCTGGAAAGGCGGCGGCTAAGAGGGGATCTTATTGAAACATATAAGATGATTAGAGGTTTAGATAGGGTGGATAGTGATAGCCTTTTTCCTCTGATGGAGAAATCCAGCACGAGGGGGCATGGCTTTAAATTGAGGGGGGGTAGTTATAGAACCGATGTCAGGGGTAGGTTCTTTACCCAGAGGGTGGTGAGGGATTGGAATGCCCTGCCAGCATCAGTAGTAAATGCGCCTAGTTTGGGGGCGTTTAAGAGATCCGTAGATAGGTTCATGGACGAAAAGAAATTGGTTTAGGTTGGAGGGTCACAGTTTTTTTTTTAACTGGTCGGTGCAACATCGTGGGCCGAAGGGCCTGTTCTGCGCTGTAATGTTCTATGTTCTATGTTCTAAGAGTGAGATGTGGGAAGGTTTAAATGTCACAAAAGTTGATTTTCTCAGTTTTCTGTTTCTGTGTCGTCCAGCTCAAATACATCAAAGATTATAGTTAAGGTGCCAGCACACTATATATTGACCATAAACTTTCATTAGTTCTGTCTATGGTGTTCTCTAAATCTTTTAATCATGAGCCTTGCTGAACTCCTCTATTTTCTCAGTACCATCATCCCAGTACCAAAGAAAAGCCAAGCAGCGTACCTTAATGACTATCGTCTGGTGGCTCTGACATCCATCATTATGAAGTGCTTTGGGCGACTAGTCATAGCACGAATCAATTCCAGCCTCTCGGACTGCCTGGATCCACTACAGTTCGCCTACCGCCGCAACAGGTCAACAGCAGGCGCCATTTCCCTGGCCCTGCATTCAACCCTGGAACACCTAAATAACAAAGACACCGATGTCAAACTCTATTTATTGACCACAGCTCAGCCTTCAACGCCATTATTTCTACGAAACTCGCCTCCAAACTCCGTGGCCTGGGCCTCGGCTCCTCCCTCTGTGACTGGATCCTGAACTACTTAACCCACAGACCACAATCAGTAAGAATAGGCAACAACACCTCCTCCACGATCATCCCCAACTCCGGTGCCTCACAAGGATGTGTCCTCTACTATACTCCTTATATACCTATGACTGTGACCAAATTCCCCACCAACTCGATTTTCAAGTTTGCCGACAACACCACTATAGTGGGTTGGATCTCAAACAACAACAAGACAGAGTACAGGAATGATATAGAGAATCTGGTGAACTGGTGCGGTGACAATAATCTGTTCCTCAATGTCAACAAAATGAAGGAGATTGTCATCGACTTCAGGAAACGTAAAGGAGAACATGCCCCTGTCTACACTAACGGGATGAAGTAGAAAGGGTCAAGAGCTTCAAGTTTTTAGGTGTCCAGATCACCAACAACCTGTCCTGGTCCCCCCCATGCTGACACTGTAGTGATGAAAGCCCACCAATGCCTCTACTTTCTCAGAAGATTAAGGAAATTTGGCATGTCAGCTACGACTCTACCAATTTTTACAGATGCACCATACAAAGCATTCTTTCTGGTTGTATCACAGCTTGGTAAGGCTCCTGCTCCGCGCAAGACCGCAAGAAACTACATAAAGTCATGAATAGCCCAATCCATCATGCAAACCAGCCTCCCATCCATTTATTCTGTCTACACTTCCCACTGCCTCGGCAAAGCAGCTAGCATAATCAAGGACCCCACGCACCCTGGACATTCTCTCTTCCACCTTCTTCTGTTGGGAAAAAGATAAGGTCACAAAAATCTGAGGTCACGTACCAACCGACTCAGGAACAGCTTCTTCCCTGCTGCCGTCAGACTTTTGAATGGACCTTGCTTGCATTAAGTTGATCTTTCTCTACACCCTAGCTATGACTGTAACACTATATTCTGCACTCTCTCCTTTCCTTCTCTATGAACGGTATGGTTTGTATAGCACACAAGAAACAATACTTTTCACTGTATGCTAATACATGTGACAATAATAAATCAAATCAAAATTTCCATGTCTTGTTCTCTTCACTGAGCAGAGCATCTTGTTTAATTAGTTCTGTCACGTTCTTTCCTTTCTCCAGCTCTGGATGACTGGCCATATATTGGCCATAGACTGGCTATAGTATCTGGATGGTCATCTTCAGTTCAGCCACTGTTTCCAATTGAATGTGGCAGTCATTGATCAGGAGTGAATTGCAGACGCCAACACCCTCTGGGTGAAAAAGGAATTCTCCTCAATTCCTGCTTAATCCTAAGACCACTGACTTGAATCTATGCCCTCAGTTATTGCCATTTTTGCTAAGATCCTTTCTATCCTTTAGAAACAGAAACTAGGAGCAGTGGTTGGCCATTCGGCCCTTCAAGTCTGCTCCAACATTCAATATGATCGTGGCTAATCCTCTATCTCATTTTCCATTTTCATATGCCATTTTCCCTTCTCTCTCCATTCCCTTGACACCTTTAAAGTATGGAAATCTATCTATTTCCTTCTTAAATATATTTAGTGATTTGGCCTGCACAGCTTTCTGTAGTAGATAATTTCTCTTCATCTCCTATGGCGTACCCTGTATCCTGAGACTGTGACCCCTTGTTCTAGAACCTCCAACCAGCGCAAACAATATCCCTGCATCCAGTCCGTCCAGCCCTGTCAGTATTTTATACATTTCAATTAGCTCCCCTCTCATTCTTCTAAATTCCAGTGAATACAGGCTCAGTCGACCCAAACTCTTCTTGTATGTCAAACCTGTCACCCCAGGAATCAGTCTGGTGAACCTTTGCTGCATTCCCTCTATGGCAAGTATATCCTTTCTTAGGTAAGGAGACCGTGGGCGGCACGGTAGCACAGTGGTTAGCACTGCTGCTTCACAGCTCCAGGGACCTGGGTTCGATTCCCGGCTTGGGTCACTGACTGTGTGGAGTTTGCACATTCTCCTCGTGTCTGCGTGGGTTTTCTCCGGGTGCTCCAGTTTCCTCCCACAGTCCAAAGATGTGCAGGTTAGGTTGATTGGCCATGCTTAAATTGCCCCTTAGTGTCCTGAGATGCGTAGGTTAGAGGGATTAGCGGGTAAATATGTAGGGATATTGGGGTAGGGCCTGGGTGGGATTGTGATCGGTGCAGACTTGATGGGCCTAATGGCCTATTTCTGCACTGTAAGGTTTCTATGAAAACTGCACACAATACTCCAGGTCTCACCAAGGCCCTGTACAGCTGCAGTAAGACATCCCTGCTCCTGTACTTGTGGTCTCTGGCCGCGAGGGCCAACATAACATTTCCCTTCCTAACTGTACCTGCATGTTAGCTTTCAGTGATTGATGTACAAGGACCCCCAGGTCCCTTTGGGCATCAGCATCTCCCAATCTATCACTATTTAAATAATATGCTGCCATTCTGTTTCTCCATCCAAAGTGGATAACTTAATTTCTCCACATTATATTGCATATTCTATCCAAGACTCCCACAATTTAACTCGCTTCACTTAAATCCTGTCTTGCCCTCCTTTTTCCCAAAGAAAATAACTCTAACTTATTTGTAGAAAACCACTGTAAATGCTGGAAATTTGAAATAAAACAGAAAATGATGGGACTGCTCAGCAGATCTGGGAGCGTTGGTGGAAAGGAACAGAGTTGATGTTTAAGCTTTGATGAGCTTTGATCCAAATTTCAGATGCAAGGTTATTAACCTGAAATGTTGATATTATATCTGTCCACAGATCCAGCCTATCCAATCTTTCCTCCACTGACATTCTCCATTCTTGGTAACATCGTCATTGTTGAAGCTTTTCTTCAGAGACTAAGCATGAAGGGAGGATTTCCCTTCCTAATTACAGCTCAAGCTGTTGTTCTGAAGAATGTGGTTCTTTTTACTTAACTAAGTCCCATCATACCTAAGAGCATTGTGCCATTGACCAAAGTATATGCTTTAATACAGAATATTCAGAAATAGATGTCTAAATTCTCTTATGCAAACAGGTACCTTTATAAGACATATTCCAAGCATTTTGTGACTTCACTCTAAATTAATCTAATCTGATTTGTTAGTCTTTTAGTCCCAGGTTATTCTGAACCCCCTCTTACACTCATAAACCCCTGTACCTCCCTAGTGTGATTGTATCCTTCCTGTAATGTGGTGATCAGAACTGTACACAGTACTCTAGCTGCGATCCAACCAGCATTTTATACAGTTCCAGCATAACGTCTCTGCCCTTGTATTTTGAGTGAGAGGTCTCACAACACCAGGTTAAAGTCCAACAGGTTTATTTGGTAGCAAATACCATAAGCTTTCGGAGCACTGCTCCTTCGTCAGATGGAGTGGAAATGTGCTCTCAAACAGTGCACAGACACAGAAATCAAGTTACAGAATACTGATTAGAATGCAAATCTCTACAGCCAGCTAGGTCTTAAAGGTACAGACAATGTGGGTGGAGGGAGCATTCAACACAGGTTAAAGAGATGTGTATTGTCTCCAGACAGAACAGCTAGTGAGATTCTGCTGTTTGAGAGCACATTTCCACTCCATCTGACGAAGGAGCAGTGCTCCGAAAGCTTATGGTATTTGCTACCAAATAAACCTGTTGGACTTTAACCTGGTGTTGTGAGACTTCTTACTGTGTTTACCCCAGTCTAACGCTGGCATCTCCACATCTTGTATTTTGAGCCTTGCCAATAAAGATAATATGGTTTAAGGTATCTCATGTGTCTTTTTAACCACCTTATCTCCCTATCCTGATACCCTCAGGGATTTGTAGACATACTCTCCAAGTACCCTCTGTTCCTCTACATTTCTCAGTATGCTGCTATTCATTGTGATTTCTCTTGTTGTTTCTTCAAAATATATGACCCCACACTTCTCCAGAATAAATTCCACTTGCCTCTAGATAAAAGCAAATTACTGCGGATGCTGGAATCTGAAACCAAAAGAGAAAATACTGGAAAATCTCAGCAGGTCTGGCAGCATCTGTAAGGAGAGGAAAGAGCTGATGTTTCGAGTCCAGATGACCCTTTGACAAAGCTTATCATTTTCCAGCATTTTCTCTTTTGGTTCCATTTGCCTCCTTCCTGCCCACCTGACCAGTCCATTGAAATCTTTTTAAGTTTATTCATTGGTGTCACAGATAGGCTTACATTAACACTGCAATGAAATTATTGTGAAAATCCCCTAGTTGCCACACTCCGGTGCCCATCCCTTGTTGCCCTTGAGACGGTGGTGGTGAGCTGCCTTCTTGAATTGCTGCAGTCCATGTTCTGTGGGTTGACCCATAACGCCGTTAGGGAGAGAATTCCAGGATTTTGACCCAGCGACTGCGAAGGAATGGCGACATATTTCCAAGTCAGGATGATGAGTTGTTTGGAGGGGAACTTGCTATCTAAGCCTCTCAGTATTCTGTAAGTTTTGATTTGATTCCCCCTTATCATTCTAAACTCCACAGACCCAGACTCCTCAACTGCTCCTCATACGACAAACCTTTCATTCTTGGGGATCATTCTTGTGAACCTCCTCTGGACCCCCTCTGATGCACTATCAATTATGATGCGAAGACTTCTGAGAGTGAGGGAAACTAATAGGCTTTTATTCACAGAGAACAGGAGCACACCCTTGTAGCTGACCTGGTCTAGACTGAGGCAAGGAGGAGGGACCATCACCTTTATACCCCACTCTAAGTGGAAAGGGAGGAGTCTCGGGCCAGGTGCAGCATGGGTGTGTCCAGGCACATACATGTAGTAACAGTGGTTCACCACACCCTCCAAGGTCAGCACATCCTTCCTTGGGTATGGGGCCCAAAACTGCTCACAATATTCCAAATGGGGTCTGACCAAAGCCTTATGCAGCCTCAGCAGTAAATCCCTGCTCTTGTATTCTAGCCCTCTAGAAATGAATGCCAACATTGCATTTGCCTCCCTAACTACCAACTGAATCTGTATGTTAACCTGAACCAGGACTCCCAAGTCCCTTTGTGCTTCAGATTTCCGAAGCCTTTCCCCATTTAGAAAATAGTCAATGCCTCTATTCTTCCTACCAAAGTGCATAACCTCACACTTTCTCGCATTGTATTCCATCAACCACTTCTTTGCCCACTCTCCTAACTTGTCCAAGTCCTTCTGCAGCCTCCCCACTTCCTCAATGATTCATGTTGCTGGGGCGTGATTGGATTAAGGTTGAAAATGATTAAAGGATTTGATAGGTTACATAAACTAAATTAATGTTCCCATGACCATAGAGGATGTATTTAGAAGATGTGTTTAAATAGAGGAGTTGAAGGTAATTAAGGATTTGACGGGGTAAAAAGCGAGAAACTATTCCTCTGGTGTGGGGAGAGGAGTTCGCAGAGTGTCTAAAACAGACCCAGGCTTTATTAAGGCATGTAGCCACCCTGAGGTTAACTCCTTCCTTCCTGTGTGTCGTTTGGTTTTCCCTTCATTATTGCCTTCTGTTTTGAGTTGTTAATAGTCTTTGCCAATGCTAAAGGGGTTAAATGGTTGTGATTCCATATTGAAGTTCTTCAAAGCAAACGAAAATGTTGTCACCTGATTGTGATACTTCCTTTATTTTCTGTTAATGAGCAGTTTTACACACTCCCCACATATTTCCCAATCTGAACCTTGGGAGACATTGAAAAGTCATTTGTGTATCTACAATGCACAATGACTATTTAGTTCTGATCTACATTGAGAATGGAAAAGCTTGTCCAAGCAATAATGAAAAAAGGAACTTTAATTACATGGATATTTTGGTTTCCTTGAACCTGTCTATTCTTAACTTCTTGTGTCTGGAGGAGTCAATTCTTTTAGCCTGTAGTAAATGGGCTAATACGATCATGGCATCTAATTTACTGTGATAGGACATCCATCTCCATTTTAATTACAGGGGATTTCAATTCTGTCATTTTTGTCCCTTGATTTTTGTAAAAACTTCAGACCAGAAGGAATGACCAAAACATGTTGCCAGAGCCCTAAAAGCTGGGCAATTCCGTACTCGCTGCTTCCAGATGGACCCTGTGTGAACGTGTCTCATGTTTGTACTTTAGAAAGACTGGTTTATGGAACAGCAGGAATCACCGCTCCTCATGATGCTGTGTCTAATTAACAGGACCTCAGAAAGTCCTGCCAGATGTGTTAGGGACCTTATAAGGGGCAGAAATGATTCACATTGCTGGGGTGTCATTCTGAATCAGCTTCAGTGAGTAAGGATCAGCAGCAAGTATATCCTTGGGGGAAGGAGTGGTTCCCCTACCTACCCACAATAATCTTCTGCATCCCTCTGCCCATTACAGTGGCAATCAGGTGAGCATCCATCTGCATTGCCAATCTTCCAGTGATGTGTTGGAGTTTCCAGGAATGGAAGATCATGACATTGCTATCAGCAAACCAGGACCACATTAAACAAGCTAGTGTTTTTTAAACAATTCTGTTTGACTAAACATCAATAAAAATGGGTAATGTAGCATGTGTCTCCATTTCAATTGGCTGTGGGAAGGCAGTGCACAGTAAGAAGTCTCACAACACCAGGTTAAAGTCCAACAGGTTTATTTGGTAGCAAATACCATAACCTTTCGGAGCAATGCTCCTTCGTCAGACAGAGACCACTCCATCTGACGAAGGAGCATTGCTCCGAAAGCTTATGGTATTTGCTACCAAATAAACCTGTTGGACTTTAACCTGGTGTTGTGAGACTTCTTACTGTGCTTACCCCAGTCCAACGCCGGCATCTCCACATCATGAAGGCAGTGCACCCAGGGAATAGGCCAATGGTGGGAATGTGGGTTTGGGCAGTTTGAGGTGATGAAATCTCAAGAATGCACCCAGCCAGAGCCAATAACTTTGAATCAACCCCATCTTGTTCCACCGCCCCTCCCCAGGGAATTCCGGGAGTTGATCCCGGCATTTGAACCAAATTCAGGAGGACAACGTTGCAACAATATGAATCATAGCCATTCCTTACTCAACGTTCCAGTGATATTATGCCATTTCTGGGTTGGCATTGATCTGCAAAGTGCTTTAATCGCTGGGCACACTTATTAAACCAAAGTGTGGCCCTAATGGGTTAATAAGTGGCGGGTGTGGAGAGGAGGAATGAGGTTTATTTCTACCTTAACCTGTGACTGTCTGAATGTCTCCATATTTCTCATTTTCTGGCCCTCTGTCTCACTGTTTTATTTTTGGTCTAATAGGGTTCCAAAGAGTTGCTGAATAAACATCTATATGACACAGTAAACCATTATAATCTGAACTGCTATGAGGTTAAGAAACGACAGAAGATTTTGATGGACCTTATGCAATCTCTGAGGGCTGTTAAAAAGGAGACACAGTTTGGTGCAGGAGAGCAGAATGATCTTCAGGTATGCTCCCTTTTATATTTTTAAACTTGCTCTCTCCATCCACCTTTTTTAATCACTCTGACTGTAATATCATACAGAAACTCACTGATCAGCATTCACAGACAATATCGCTTGTTAGATGCTGCAGACAACTGCCAACACTCAAGGATTGCCCAGTTATGGTTCAGGTTAGAAACTCAAGTGTTGTATGAAGCCCACCTGAATCATAAGTTTTGCCACTTGGATTTGGCCAGGATAAGCATGATATGTTCCACTTCAGGTGTGATTCAAAAGACCCACTAGGGAGCTTTTATAAACAAAGTTTATTTAAGAACATAGTTAATATGTATGGAAATAAAATTAGCAATAACTTCTATCAATTACAAACAAGAAACAAAAGAATCACTATAATGTATAACCCTTAACAAAGATATCTAATGTGTTCCAATTAAACCAAAACCCTTGCCATAGACAAAACCCTTTAAACAGGTTCAATACAGCAAAGTCTACTGCTCACGTGATAATGGAAATTGAGTCCTTTGGTTGAAGTCTGCAGTTCTTTGGATTCACTCCAAACAGTTTGACGACAAAACAGCGACAGTGAATGTAGGACAGTGAATGTTGTCTACATGGACTTCAGTAAGGCCTTTGACAAGGTCCCTCATGGCAGACTGGTGCAGAAGGTGAAATTGCATGGGATCAGAGGTGAGCTGGCAAGGTGGATACAAAACTGGCTCAGTCAAAAGAAGACAGAGGGTAGCAGTGGAAGGGTGCGTTTCTAATGGAGGGCTGTGACAAGTGGCGTTCCTCAGGGGTCAGTGCTGGGACCTTTGCTGTTTGTAAAATATATAAATGATTTGGAGGAAAATGTAACTGGTTTGATTAGTAAGTTTGCGGACGACACAAAGGTTGGTGGATTTGCGGATAGCGATGAGGACTATCAGAGGAAACATCAGGATATTGATCGATTGGCAACTTGGGCGGAGAGCTGGCAGCTGGAGTTTAATCTGGACAAATGTGAGGTAATGCATTTTGGAAGGTCTAATACAGATAGGAAATATACAGTAAATGGCAGAACCTTTAAGAGTATTGATAGGCAAAGGGATCTGGGTGTACAGGTACACAGGTCACTGAAAGTGGCATTGCAGGTGGAGAAGGTAGTCAAGAAGGCATACGGCATGCTTGCCTTCATCGGCCGGGGCATTGAGTTTAAAAATTGGCAAGTCATGTTGCAGCTTTATAGAACCTTAGTTAGGCCGCACTTGGAATATAGTGTTCAATTCTGGTCACCACACTACCAGAAGGATGTGGAGGCTTTGAGAGAGTACAGGAAAGATTTACCAGGACGTTGCCTGGTATGGAGGGCATTAGCTATGAGGAGAGGTTGGAGAAACTTGGTTTGTTCTCACTGGAACGACGGAGATTGAGGGGTGACCTGATAGAAGTCTGCAAGATTATGAGAGGCATGGACAGAGTGGATCGTCAGAAGCTTTTTCCCAGGGTGGAAGAGTCAATTACTAGGGGTTATAGGTTTAAAGTGTGAGGGGCAAGGTTTAAAGGAGATATACGAGGCAGGTTTTTTACACAGAGAGTAGTGGGTGTCTGGAACTCGTTGCCGGGGGAGGTAGTGGAAGCGGATTCGGTGGTGACTTTTAAAGGCCGTCTTGACAAATACATGAATAGGATGGGAATAGAGGGAGATGGTCCCCGGAAGGGTAGGGGGTTTTAGTTAAGTCGGGCAGCATGGTCGGTGCAGGCTTGGAGGGCCGAATGGCCTGTTCCTGTGCTGTAATTTTCTTTGTTCTTTGTTCTTTGCTTGCTGTCTCTTCTAAAACTCAAACCTGCAGCTCCAAACTGAAAATGAAAGAAAAAACTGTCCAAAAATACATGACCGTCCTCCAAACAATGCAGGATCGTAAAACTAATTCCAGAGTAAACACAGACAACCCCATTTAAGCCACCTCAGTAGCAATGAAAGAACATTTCCAGTCAAGCCAGCAACAATGACATCACTGAAGCTGTGAGCTATGAAACCACTACTGAGAGCTGGGGAAATCATGTTTTTAAAATAAAATTCTTAAAGGTACACTAATGTCACACCAGGAATTGAACATTAATTTCCACAATGCTTACTGTGATCAAAAATCCTCAAAGCAATTCTTTCCAAACATTATTGTCAGAAAAAGATCAGATATTGTGTAAAGCAGAGTTTGTCGACTTTCCAATTGCGGCAAAAATGTGCTGCACTGTGAGGAGTGATGATCGTCCCTTGAAGGATCTATTTGCAGAACGAGGATCACATGACCTGGGAACCAGTCGGGGAGCAGGGTGGCAGATCACCTCGTAAGCCTGGGCTTCTGTACTCAGAGTCATCTCGGGAGCTGATTGCAGCCACAAGGCTGCAAGCCTCTATATAATTTTAACCTGTAAATAAATGAGTTGTGTTTTCCCCAAATTGGTGAATGAGCATGTTTACATTTGTCGACAATAATTTTAAAAAAAACTATCCTCAGACTGAGAGTATCCAGTTTACATTGAAATTGAGTGAAGTTGAGAAAAGAAAAAGCATACTGACCAAGATGCCCCTCTTTGGCCGGAAAGCTCCTTTTGACTTTCCTGCGGAGGACTGGATGCAATATGTGGAGGGTCTTGGATATTACTTCCAAGTGAATGAAATAGGGCAAGAGGTAAAGCGCAAGGTAATTCTCTTAAGTGTGTGTGGAACTCAAGCTTATAATCTGATTCACAGTTTTACATCCCCAAGTGCGCCCAACTCCAAATCATTCAGTGCAGTTGGTGAAGTCACCAGCCAAAACCATCAGTTACACTCCAGAGATTCAAGTTTAATTCAAGGGGGAGAGTCCCAGGTGAAATGATTCCAACTTGTATCACTCAAGGTGGCTCCAAAATTGCAATACTCCAGTATCTGTTTCTAATTAATGATTTGTTACGGGACAGATTAATCTGCAAGATGAATAACGAAGCGGTTCAATGGGGATTACATACACAGGTCAATGTAAATTTTAAATGAGTAATGGAGATAGTGCTGGCAATGGAAAGCACTGAAAAAGGTGCACAGAGAGTTACAGAGCACACAAAATGGGACTGTTCACCAGTTAGAGTGGGAACTTGCAATCAACAGTGGTGCCAAAACCAAAGTAGTGGCTGCAAGATGGGAAATGAGTGCAGCCACAAATAATACAAGAAGATTCAGAAGAGGCAATCAATCAGCAAGTTTGAAGTGGAATGTTAAGGTAACCACTCCCCTGAATCCTGCAGATATGAGGAGGCAGAGTGTTGTTTTGTCATAGGAGAGGCCACTTAAGGCAGAGGTACAGAGTTAAGTCAAGTCTTCTGAGTAGCTGATTAAATAAATTGGACCGAGATTTTCCAAGTGCGAAAGCAGGACTGCTCGAAATGATGATGAAATACAAGAGCATCTTCGATGATGAATTAACCAAAATAAAAGGCCTGCAAACAAAGATCTATGTGGACCCAGAGGCAACCCCTTGATTCTTTAGAGTGAGACCAGTGCTTTGCAAGAGAAAGTAGATACTGAATTAAAGTGATTGTAAGGACTGGGCATTAACCAGCCAGTTCAGTTCTTGGAACGGGGAGCACTAATAGTTCCTGTATTGAAACCAGACAAGACTGTCCACATTTGTGGTGATTACAAGTTAACAGTTAATCAGGCTGCCAAGTTGGATGGATATCCAGTCCCAAAGATTGAAGACCTGTATACAAAGCTGGCTGGAGGTCAATCTTATGCAAAGCTGGATATGAATCATGCATATCAACAACTAGACAAGGTAATGTCACAATAAACACACGCAAAAGGTTGATCCAGTACATGTGTCTGCCTTTTGACATGTCTTCAGCATGTGCAATTTTCTAGAGGACAATGGAGAGTTTGCTGAAGGGGTTGCCACGAGTTGTCATATACCTTGATGATGTTCTCAATACTGGATCACAGAATCACAGAGTGCAGAAGAGGCCCTTCAAATCTGCACTGGCACGTGAGAAACACCCAACCTACCTAATCCCACCATTCTGTCCAGGCCCCTCATACTCTTGTACACCTCAATCAGGTCGGCCCTCAGTCTTCTCTGATCCAATGAAAACAACCCAAGTCTATCCAAAAGAGAAAATGCTGGAAAATCTCAGCAAGTCTAGCAGCATCTGTAAACACAGTAAGAAGTTTAACAACACCAGGTTAAAGTCCAACAGGTTTATTTGGTAGCAAATGCCACTGGCATTGTTAAACTTCTTACTGTGTTTACCCCAGTCCAACGCTGGCATCTCCACATCATGAGCATCTGTAAAGAGAGAAAAGAGCTGATGTTGAGTCCAGGTGACCTTTTGTCACATTCCAGCATCTGTAGTAATTTGTTTTTGTCCAAGTCTATCCCAACCTGTTTTCACAACTTAAATGTTCCATCCCAGACAACATCTGGTGAATTTCCTCTGCACCCCTTCCAGTGCACTCACATCCTTCCTATAATGTGATGACCAGAACTGCACACAGTGCCCTAGTTGTGGCCTCACCAAAGTTCTATATAACTCCAACATGACTTCCCTGCTTTTGTAACCTATGCCTCGATTGTTAAAGGCAAGTGTCCCATATGCCTTTTTCACCACCCCACTAACATGCCCTTCCGTCTTTAGAGATCTATGGACAAACACGCCAAAGTCTCTTTGTTCCTCAAAAATTCCTACTGTCATGCTGTTCATTAAATACTTCCTTGTCAAATTACTCCTTCTAAAGTGTGTGACCTCACACTTTTCAGGGTTAAATTCCATGTGCCACATATCTGCCCATTTGACCATCCTGTCTATATTTTCTTGTAGCCAAGACTCTCAACTTCACTGTTAACTATCCAGCCAATGTTTGTGTCATCTGCAAACTTACTAATACTACCCCCAATGTATTGTTTATGTAAATGATAAATAATAGGGGACCCAGCACAGATCCCTGTGGTACACCACTGGGCACTGGCTTTCAGTCACTAAAGCAACCTTCTGTCATTACTATTTGTCTTCCAACTGAGCCAATTTTGAATCCACTTTATCAAATTACCCTCTTTCCCATGTGCCTTCTTTATAAGACTTCCATGTGGAACCTTGTCAAAGGCTTTGCTGAAATCCACATAAACTACATCAACTGCACTACCCTCATCTACACAGCCGATCACCTCCTCAAAAAATTCAGTCAAATTTGTTAGGCATGACCTCCCTCTGGTGAATCCATGCTCACAATCCCTGATCAAGCCTTGCCTCTCCAAGTGGAGTTAGATGCTCTCATTCAGAAGTTTCTCTTAATAGTTTCCCCAGCACCTATGTGAGACTCACTGGCGTGTAGTTCCCTGACTTATCTCTACAACCCTTCTTAAATAGCGGAACAACATTAGCTGTTCTCCAGTCCTCCGGCACCTCCCCAGTGACCAGAGAGGAATAAAAAATTTGGGTCAGAGCCCCTGCAATCTCCTCCCTTCCTCCCACAGCAGCTTGGGATAAAATACATCCAGACCTGGAGATTTATCCAATTTTAAACCTGCCAACACCTGCAATATCTTGTCACTGCCTCCAACTTCTAGACATAGAGAAGCGAGTCTATGTCCCATGTGACGGACCCTCACTCAGTCTGTGTCTCCATTTGGCTGACCCTCACACCATCTGTGTTCCCTTGTGATTGACCCTCACTCTGAACCTCACTAAGTCTGTCGCCATGTGACTGACCCTCACTCAGTCTGTGTCTTCATATGATCAATCCTCACTCAGTCTGTATTTCTGTGTGAGCGATCCTCACTCAGTTTGTATACCTATGTGAGCGATCTTCACTCAGGTTGTATCTGCTTGTGACTGACCCTCAGTCTGTGTCTCCATCTGACTAACCCTCTGCCTGTGTCAATCAACCTAATCAAAACCTCAAAGTCCATTAGCTCTATCCTGCGTAAACACTACATGGCTAAAATCGGTAATTATCCTGCTTTCTCAGCATCTGAGCTAAATGTTTTCCAGACAATCCAACTGCTTACAGAATAAAGCTGAATCTTTAAACATTCCACTTAAACAAAAATAACAATATATATATTTATATCTATTGCACTAGTATCATCACACCTACCCCTTAAAAATGAACCAATAATATGAAAAATGGCTTCATTTTTCAAAAGCCTTTAGTTTTTCCCACACTATTAGTACTGTTTAAGGTATATACTTGATTACATCTCCGCATGCAAATTTACCAGCATTATAGTCCAGTTCAGTCTTCTTTCCCAACGTTCCCTCATTCTTTCACATCAAAGCCGTGATAAGGCTTCTGCAATCATGTTCTCTCTTCCTGCCACATGTATAATCTTCAAATGAAATGGCTGTAACAATAGACACCATCTGAACAGTCTTGCATTTTTATCTTTCAACTTCTCCAGAAACTTCAATGGATTATTGTCAGTGTAAACAATCGTCTCTGATGAATTGCTGGCAACATAAATGTTAAAATGTTGCAATGTCAATACCAAACATAACATCTCTTTCTCAATGGTTGAATATTTCTTTTGATGAATATTTAATTTTCTGGAAAAATAACCAATAGGTCTTTCTATCTTCTCGTCATCTTCTTGTAACAGTACCGCACCAACACCCACATCACTCGCATCAATGGCCACCTTGAATGGTTTTGCACAATTTGGTGTCACTGACACTGGTGTAGTGGTTAACATCGTTTTCAGACTGTTACTGCTTTCTGACACTCCGAACACTTCTGAAATTTCCTGTGCTTTTTCAGCAGTTCAGTTGGTGGAGCAACCACACTGCTAAACTTTGGCACAAATACCCTGTAAAAACTACTCATGCACAGGAATCTCAGCATCGCTCTTCTCATTGGCAGTATTGGGAACTCCCAAACCACTTTTGTTTTCACATTCCCTGGGGCCAATTGTCCATGTCCAGTCGTTTGGCCTAACAACATGACTTGGGTTTTTGCGAATTCACTTTTTGCCGAGTTTATCACCAAGCTCGCTGCCTATAGTTGAACGAACAGTTTCTTTAAATATTCCAAATGCTCCTTCACATCTGACTGAAAACCACCAGATCGTCTGTGTACACTGCACAATTATTTAGTCCAGAAATGACCTTGTTGGTTAGTCTTTGGAATGTTGCTGGCGCATCCTTCACTCCAAATGGCGTGACTTTAAACTGATACAGACCATTTGGCGCCACAAAAGCCGAAACCTCCTTCGCTCTTTCTGATAAATGTATTTGCCAATATCCTTTAAGTAAGTAAAATTTGGTAATAAAATTTGCTTCTCCCACCTTTTCAGTGCAGTCTTCCAATCAAGGAACCACATTGACTTTCTAGAGTCCAGACATAATCATTGTGTATCATCTAGTTTTGGTACCATCATGATAGGTGAGCTCAAATTGCTGCAACTCACTGCAATGAGATCATTCTTAACCATGCTTTCAATCTCCTTCTGAACCTGTGCTAATTTTACTGGATTTAGTTTATATGATATTGCTTAATTGGAACAACTTTTCCTACAGTTACATCATACGCAATTACTTTGGTACTTCCCAGTTTGTTGCCACATATAGCTCGATGTGATTGTAATAACTGTTTCAGACCATTTTAATTTTCATCCAGAAGGTAATGCAGTAATTTATCCCAATTTCTGATTACTTCCTCATTGTCAAATTTAACTTGAGGAATGTCACATCCAAATCATCTGGATTTGTTTCTCCTCTCTGAGTTGTAACAACTAACACATCTTACTTCTGCTTTCCTTCCCTACCAAAATATTGTTTTAGCATATTAACATAACACTGAGTTTTCCTTCTTTCTGGCATTTTTACCAAATAATTAACTCAATTTTCTTTCGATTTGATTGGGCCCTTTAAACCTTGTTTTTAATGGGTCACCTACTATTGGTAATACTACAAATATTTTCTCCCCACTTAAAAAAACTACCAATTTTTGATCTCTAACTGGCTTCTTTTTTTCATCACGTGCTGTGCCACTTTTAAATTCTGTCCAGTCAACCCACCAGCTCTAGTTAATCTCTCCCTAAAGTTTGACACATAGTCCAACAACGTAGTTTTCTCCGAACGCTGACTCACCAATTTCTCCTTGATCTATTTAAGTGATCCCCTTACCTCATGACCAAAAAATAATTCAAATAGACTGAATTTAGTTGATTCGTTTGGTGCATCCCTAATTTTAAAAAGGACAAATGGAATTCCTTTAACTCAATCCTCTGGATAATCCTGACAATAAACCCGCAATATTGTCTTTAAAGTTTGATGCCACCATTTTAATGCTCCCTGTGATTCTCGATGATGTGGAGTTCACTTAAGATACTTTACTGCTTAAGCTATCCATAACTTCCCTGAATAGCTTCAACATAAAATTGTATCCTTGATCTGATTGGTTTCTTTGAGCAGCCCGTATCTGGTAAAATTTTAAGTAACTCCTCTATAATCCTCTTAGCTGTAATATTGTGTAATGGAATGGTCTCTGGAAATCTAGTAGACATACCCATTATGTTCAATAGATATTGATTCCCACTTTTCATTTGAGGCAAGTGTCCCACACAATCAATTAGGACCATAGAAATGGTTCCTCAAATGCTGGAATAAGTATGAAGGATGCTGGTTTCATTACCGTTTGAGGGTTTCCTATTACCTGACATGTGACATGTATGGCAAAATTCAATCACATCCTTATGCAGTCAAAGCCATAGAAATGTTTTTTATATTTTTGCTCGAGTTTTCTTTACTCCTAAGTAATGCGTTCAGGAGGGTTTCCTGACACAGCATGTGGACAAGCCTACAAGAGGAGAGGCTGTACTTGATCTGATACTGACCAATGAACCTGGACAGGTGTCAGATCTCTCAGTGGGAGAGCATCTTGGGGATAGCGATCATAACTCTATCTCCTTTAGGCTTGCACTGGAAAAAGAGAGGATCAGGCAAGCTAGGAAAGTGTTCATATGGAGGAAGGGGAAATATGAAGACATTAGACAGCAAATTAGAGGAGTAAATTGGAAGGAGGTATTCTCGGGGAAATGTACTGAAGAGAGGTGGCAGTTTTTCAAGGAATGTCTGTCTAGAGTTCGACAGGACAGCGTTCCGAGCAGACAGGGAGGAGTTGGTAGGTTAAAGGAACTGTGGTGCACGAAAGCTGTGCGGGACCTAGTCGAGAAGAAAAGGAAAGCGTACAAAAGGCTCAGAGAGCTTGGCGAAGATAGGGATTTAGAAGAGTATACGGCTTGTAGGAAGGAACTAAAGAAGGAAATTAGGAGAGCCAGAAGGGGTCACGAGAAGGCCCTGGCAGGTAGGATTAAGGAGAACCCTAAGGCGTTCTATAAAAACGTGAAGAGTAAAAGGATGAGACGTGATGGAATAGGGCCTATAAAAGGTGAAGGCGGGAAAGTCTGTACGGAATCAGTAGAAATGGCAGAGGTGCTCAATGAGTAATTTGGCTCGGTTTTCACAGAGGAGAAGGACCTGGGTGGATGTACTGCGGGCGTGCGGTGGACTGAAAGGATTGAGTATGTGGACTTTAAGAAAGTGGTTGTGCTGGAATCTTTGAATGGCATCAAGATAGATAAGTCGCCGGGTCCGGATGGGATGTACCCCAGGTTACTGTGGGAGGCGAGGGAAGAGATTGCAGAGCCTCTGGCGATGATCTTTGCGTCGTCGATGGAGACGGGAGAGGTGCCGGAGAATTGGAGGATTGCGGATGTGGTTCCTATTTTCAAGAAGGGGAATAGGGATAGCCCAGGTAATTACCAACTGGTGAGTCTAACCTCAGTGGTTGGTAAACTGATGGAGAAGATCCTGAGGGACAGGATATATGAGCATTTAGAGAGGTTTAGTATGCTCAAGAATACTCAGCATGGCTTTGTCAAGGGCAGATCGTGCCTTACGAGCCTGGTGGAGTTCTTCGAAAATGTGACTAAACACATTGACGAAGGGAAAGCGGTAGATGTGGTTTATATGGATTTTAGCAAGGCGTTCGATAAGGTCCCCATGCAAGGCTTCTAGAAAAAGTGAGAGGGCATGGGATCCAAGGTGCTGCTGCCCTGTGGATCCAGAACTGGCTTGCCCAAAGGAGGCAGAGAGTGTGTATAGATGGGTCTTTTTCTAAATGGAGGTCGTTCACCAGTGATGTGCCCCAGGGATCTGTTCTGGGACCCTTGCTGTTTGTCATTTTCATAAATGACCTGGATGAGGAAGTGGAGGGATGGGTTGGTAAGTTTGCCGATGACACGAAGGTTGGTGGGGTTGTGGATAGTCTGGAGGGATGTCAGAAGTTATAGAGGGACATAGATAGGATGCAAGACTGGGCGGACAAGTGGCAGATGGACTTCAACCCAGATAAATGCATCGTGGTCCATTTTGGCAGGTCAAATGGGATGAAGGAGTACAATATAAAGGGAAAGACTCTTAGTACGATAGAGGATCAGAAGGACCTTGGGGTCCGGGTCCATAGGACTCTGAAATCGGCCCCGCAGGTAGAGGAGGTGGTTAAGAAGGCATATGATGTGCTGGCCTTTATCAATCGAGGGATTGAGTTTAGGAGTCCGGGGATAATAATGCAGCTATATAAGGCACTCGTCAGAACCTACTTGGGGTACTCTGCTCAGTTCTGGTCGCCTCACTATAGGAAGGATGTGGAAAAGATTGAAAGGGTGCAGAGGAGATTTACAAGGATGTTGCCTGGATTGAGTGGCATGCCTTATGAGGATGGGCTGAGGGAGCTCGGTCTTTTCTCCTTGGAGAGACGAAGGATGAGAGGAGACCTAATAGAGGTGTATAAGATGTTGAGAGGCATAGATCGGGTGGACTCTCAGAGGCTTTTTCCCAGGGTGGAAATGTCTGCTACGAGAGGACACAGGTTTCGGGTGCTGGGGGCTAGGTACAGGGGAAATGTTAGGGGGAAGTTTTTCACACAGAGGGTGGTGGGCGAGTGGAATCGGCTGCTGTCAGTGGTGGTGGAGGCGAACTCAATAGTGGCAGATCATGCCTTACGAGCCTAATTGAATTTTTTGAAGATGTAACTAGACACATAGACGAGGGAAGAGCGGTAGATGTAGTTTATATGGATTTCAACAAGGCGTTTGATAAGGTGTCCCATGCAAGGCTTATTGAGAAAGTGAAGGGGCATGGGATACAGGGGGACATTGCTTTGTGGATTCAGAACTGGCTTGCCCACAGAAGGCAAAGAGTGGTTGTAGATGGGTCTTTTCAGCATGGAGGTCAGTCACCAGTGGAGTGCCCCAGGGATCTGTTCTGGGATCCTTGCTCTTTGTGATTTTTATAAATGACCTGGATGAGGAAGTGGAAGGATGGGTTGGCAAGTTTGCTGATGACATAAAGGTTGTGGATAGTGTGGAGGGATGTCAGCAGTTGCAACGAGACATAGATAAGATGCAAGACTGGGCGGAGAAGTGGCAGATGGACTTCAACCCAGATAAGTGTGTGGTGGTTCATTTTGGCAGGTCGAATAGGATGAAAGAATATAATGTTAAGGGTAAGATGCTTGGCAGTGTGGAAGATCAGAAGGATCTTGGGGTTCGGGTTCATAGGACGCTCAAAGCAGCGTTGCAGTTGGAGGCTGTGGTTAAGAAGGTGTATGGAATACTGGCCTTCATCAATAGAGGAATTGAGTTTAGAAATCGGGAGATAATGCTGCAGCTGTATAGGGCCCTGGTCAGACCCCACCTGGAGTACTGTGCCCAGTTCCGGTCGCCTCATTACAGAAAGGATGTGGAAGCCATAGAAAGGGTGCAGAGGAGATTTACAAGGATGTTGCCTGGATTAGGTGGAATGCTTTATGAGGATAAGTTGAGAGAGCTAGGTCTTTTCTCCTTGGAGAGGCGAAGGATGAGAGGCGACCTGATAGAGGTGTATAAGAGGTTGAGGGGAAGAGATAGAGTGGATTCTCAGAGGCTTTTACCCAGGGCTGAAATGGTTGCCACAAGAGGTCACAGGTTTAGGGTGCTGGGGAGTAGGTACAGAGGAGATGTTAGGGGTAAGTTTTTCACTCAGAGGGTGGTGGGTGCGTGGAATCGGCTGCCAGTCGTGGTGATGGAGGTGGATTCGATAGGGTCTTTTAAGAGACTTTTGGATAAGTTCATGGAAGTTAGTAAGATAGAGGGTTATAGGTAAGCCTTGTAGGTAGAGACATGTTCGGCGCAACTTGTGGGCTGAAGGGCCTGTTTGTGCTGTAGCTCTTCTATGTTCTATAATGGAACACTATTCCCTTTACCACTAATTCCACATACTACCAGCTTTTCTGGCAATACTGCTTCCAAATTACATATCTCCTCATCTCTCATCATTAAAGATTGACTTGTTCTTGTATCCCTTAAGATCTGAACATCTTTACCTATTCCACCTTGTACATAT
The DNA here is from genome assembly GCF_964213995.1 of Mustelus asterias. Taxonomy (NCBI): domain Eukaryota; kingdom Metazoa; phylum Chordata; class Chondrichthyes; order Carcharhiniformes; family Triakidae; genus Mustelus; species Mustelus asterias. The sequence continues at coordinate 49,568,663 of NC_135813.1, read as the reverse complement.
GAGTAAACCTTATCCACACAAATAAAATCTTTAAAAATATCTGATATCTGCTTGTCAACCAACCTCTGTATATTCTTTTGCACCTCTTCAGCTTCAACCATGGCTTTATTTGTCAGTTTAACAAACCCTACTGGCTTATCCTGTTTTAACACATCTGTCTTCCCAGTACTTTTCTTAAGCAACCAACACTGACTTTGTGTGTAGCAATGTATTGCAATGAAGACATTTAAGGTTTCTTATTTCCCTTCCACGGTCATAGTAACATCGGAATTAGGAGCAGAAATAGGCAAGTTCATCCCTTCGAGTCTGCTCTGCCATTCAATCAGATCATGGCTGATCTCTCCCTGGTCTCAAATCCACTTCACCACCTCTTCCCCATATCCCCTTATCCCTTTTTAAAATCAGAAATATATCCTCTCCTTGAAACCATTTAACGATTCAGACTGCACTACGCTATGAGGCAGCGAGTTCCACAAATTCACCACCCTCTGCGAGAAGTAGTTACATACATTTCCTTTTTAACCTGAGACGAACTGTCCTTGCTATCTCTGACAAAACCTCCTTTGTCTTGACCACGTGAGGATTTCTCCTTTCCCCAGTTTCCCTCCCTCACAAATTGAAATTGATGTCGAAAACCAAACATTGATCCATGAACTAATTCATAATTATCTGCCATTTCTGCTGCTAATCTCGTAGTTTTAACCCTCTGCTCTTCCACACAAGTTCCCTCAGAGCATATTTGGTCACAATCTGGTCTATTTTTAATGCTCTTATCCACCTATCAAAGTTACTTTGTTTAATTCTTTCACGTTCTATAAGTGTCTGATTTGATTCCTTCCTTAAATTTCTAAACTTCTGTCTGTAGGCTTCTGGCACTAGTTCATATGCACTTAAGATGGTTTTTCTCACCTCATCGTAATCCCTAGATACCTTCTCTGATAGAGACGCAATCACTTCACCAGCTCTCCCTACTAACTTTGTTTGTATCAGTAATACCCACACGGTCTGTGACCATTTCAATTGTTTAGCTACTTTCTCAAACAAAATGTAAAAAGCTTCTACATCCTTCTCATCAAACCTTGGCAATGCTTGAATATATTTAAGCATATCACCACTAGGCCTTTGAATAATAGGGATTGATTCCTCTGCACCACTTTACTCAATTTCTGCCTTTGCCTCTACCAGTTTACAGTTGATGTTCTCTTTGCAGTTCGAATTTCTGAAGTTTAAATGCTCTCTCTTTCTCTTTCCTTTTCCTCTGCCATTGCCATTCTCTTTCTTTTGCCACCCTCTCTCTTTCCTTTGCTTCTAATTCAAGCTGTTCAGTCCTTTAGCCTCTTGCATCTGTTTCAACTCTTTTTCTTGTTGTAACTGTTCCATTTGTAATTGAATTTTAGCCAATTCCCAATGCTTCAAGTTGTGTCTCTGGCAATTTTAAATGCCATCTCGTTCTTCCTCACTCCTCCAGCTGCAGTTAAATTCAGCTGGTTCGCCAATTTCAAAAGCTTTGATTTAACCAACCTTTTTAAACCAATCTTTAGCCACTAAAAGAGCCATTTTCACAAAGTACTCCCGATTTAAACTAACCAAATGCAACACCTGAAAGGAAACACCAGTTTCCCACACTCACTGTCTTGAATCCAATAATCCCAAGCCAAACAAGGAATTATACTGTTTAATTCTGGCAAGAGCCCCCAATTTTGCTCGGGTCCTGGAGCAGAACCCCTAATTACGTTAGGATGCCAGACAAACCCCAAAAATTTTTCCACTTTTGGCATAAATATGAGGATAGGATGCTTCGCTCTCAGAGTAATTCCACTGACAAATTAGGGATCTTTTATAGTAAAACAAACTTTATTTGATACACAGTTTAAATATAGCTCTAACAAATGAAACAACTTAACTATTAATAGTTGAACAAAATTTTAAAATGAAAGGAAACAACTTTAATTTCAAACTTATTACTGCTTGAGTTCCAAATAAGTAACATTCCTGTTACAGACTTAAATGCCACTTTAAATACAGTTAGCACCCATAAATATACTTGCTATAATGAGTGTGGACTTGAAGCTTTCTGAACGAAAATTAGTTTCAGAGCAGCTTATGGAACTCTGTCTTCAAACAAACCCTAGGCAGAACTGAAAAGCTGTTTTTTTTCCCCACAGATCTAACTCCTCCCATTAACCACAATATCGTGATTTTGTCAATTAACCTAATCAAAAGCCCCAGGGGAAATCTTAACCTATAAACAAATATCCATTAGCTCTATCCTATGTAAACACTGCACAGCTAAAATGAATAATTATCCTGCTCTCCCAGCATCTGAGCTAAATGTTTTCCAGACACACCGACTGCCTGCAGAATAGAGCTCAATCTATAAACAGTCTCCTTAAACAAATATATTATACCAATTGCACTAATATCATCACAATATGAATCGTCCACTCAGACCCTCAAATCTGTTCTGCTGTTTAAAGAGATTTTGGCTGATTTGTATCTGGTTGCATAATCCTTAAAATCCTTGCTGAACAAGAATTATTCAGAACATGATCGCAGAAGTGGCCAGTTGGGTAACCTCTCCAAATCTTTCTATCCGCCATGTTGCTACCTGGGAGTCTGGCTTGCCAGCATTCCAGGCCACTTTTCAACCTTCCGTGATCTCCAGTTGCTCCTTGTTCTCATGTACAAACTGTACAAGAAGCATCAAAAATCTATTTGTTTATTTATAGATAATTCGTCAGATTGAGAATAAAATCGAGAAGATGGATACTAAAATCAAAGTTGCGAAACAGATTTATCAGATGTATCAGAACATTCTGGAGTGTCTGCAGAGAGTAAGTAAATCATAGTGTGGACTAGGATTCTCCCAAATTCCTAATGTCCTGTGTATGTGTGTCAGCAACAGCCACAAAGGACCCTTCCCCTCCCACTCCAATATCCTTTCAAGCTGGTCAGAGATGTCCCTCTCCTTAGCACTGGGCAAGCAACGTACCATGATTCGGGCCTTTGGAGCTTGCAGCTGAATACCTGGGTTCAAGAGTACTCGGATGGCACGGTGGCACAGTGTTTAACACTGCTGCCTCACAGCTCCATGGACCTGGCTTGGGTCACTATCTGTTTGGAGTTTGCACATTCTCCCCATGTCTGCGTGGGTTTCCTCCGGGTGTTCCGGTTTTCTCCCACAGTCCAAAAATGTGCAGGTCAGATGCTTTGGCCATGCTAAATTGCCCCTTAGTGTCCCGAGATGCATAGTTAGAGGGATTAGCAGGGTAAACACATGGAGTTACGGGGATAAGACCTAGGTGGGATTGTTGTCGGTGCAGACTCGATGGGCCGAATGGTCTCCTTTTGCACTAGGGTTTCTATGATTTCTATGATTCCAAAGACACCACCATCTTTATCTCTGCACTGTAACACTGGGTGGCTGAACCTTATAATAAATACACTCAACCGGGGGGAAAATCCCTCCAATCCTGGGCTTTGTCTTGACCGGGTACTACCGGTGGAGAATGTCCTGTCACTATATAACCCTGGGGAGCAGTACTGGTGGGGAAAGGTCTGTCACTGTATAACATTGGGGAGCAGTACTGGTGGGGAAAGGTCTGTCACTGTATAACATTGGGGTACAGTACTGCTGGGGAAAGGTCTGTCACTGTATAACACTGGGGTGCAGCACTGGTGGGGACGGGCCTGTCACTGTATAATACTGGGGTACAGTACTGGTGGGGACGGGTCTGTCACTGTATAACACTGGGGTGCAACACTGGGGTGCAGCACTGGTGGGGACGTGTCTGTCACTGTATAACACTGGGGTGCAGCACTGGTGGGGACGGGTCTGTCACTGTATAACACTGGGGTGCAACACTGGGGTGCAGCACTGGTGGGGACGTGTCTGTCACTGTATAACACTGGGGTGCAGCACTGGTGGGGACGGGTCTGTCACTGTATAACACTGGGGTACAGTACTGGTGGGATGGGTCTGTCATTGTATAACACTGGGGTACAGTACTGGTGGGATGGGTCTGTCATTGTATAACACTGGGTACAGTTCTGGTGGGGACGTGTCTGTCACTGTATAACACTTTGGGGTACAATACTGGTGAGAGGGGATTTCATAGAAACATATAAAATCCTGATGGGACTGGACAGGCTAGATGCGGGAAGAATGTTCCTGATGTTGGAGAAGTGCAGAACTAGGGGTCACAGTCTAAGAATAAGGGGTAAGCCATTCAGGACTGAGATGAGGAAGAACTTCTTCATTCAGAGAATTGTAAACCAATGGAATTCTTTACCACAGAAAGATGTTGAGGCCAGTTCATTAAAAATGTTCAAGAGGGAGCTGGACTTGGCCCTAGTGGCTAAAGGGATCAAGGGGTATGGAGAGAAAGGGGGAGTGGGATACTGCATGATCAACCATGATCATATTGAATGGTGGTGCAGGCTCGAAGGGCCGAATGGCCTACTCCACCTATTTTCTATGTTTCTCCTCCTTCAGATCTCTGTGTGCATTCAGGCTTCATGCACACTCCCAGGTATTCAGCTGCAAGCTCCAAAGGGCCGTATGATGGTATGTTGCCTGCCTGGTGTCAGGGTGAGGGACATCTCTGAGTGGCTTGAAAGGATATTGGAATGGGAGGGGGAGGATCCAGTTGTTGTGGTCCACGTTGGGACAAAGAACATAGGTAAGAATAGGAAAGAGGACCTGTTTGGGCATTATCAGCAGCTAGGAACTAAATTAAAGAACAGGTCCTCGAGGGTTATCATCTCTGGATTACTACCCAAGCCACGTGTGAATTGGCATAGAGATGAGAAAATTAGGGAAGTAAAAATGTGGCTAAAGGAGTGATGCGGGAAAGAGGGGTTCCACTTCATGGGGCATTGGCATCAGTATTTGAACAGGAAGGATCTGTACCGTTGGGACTTCACCTGAATCGATCTGGTAGCAGTGTTCTAGTGAAAGGATAAATAGGATGGTCACGAGGATTTTAAACTAGGAAGAGGGTGAGGGTAAAACTAATAGAAGAATAATGGTTAATGGGAACCAAAGCATCAGGTTAGTATGTGAGAAGATAGTAGTTAATAGGATGAACAGGCAAGGTCAGTCTAACGACCATCAGAAATTAGTTTAAAAAGGTCAAAATGTGTGAAAAGTATAGTGCACAAAAAAATCCTGCAGGGGGAAGACAAACCAGTAGGGAATATTTAAAAACCCTACACCTAAATGCACGCAGTAGTCAGAATAAGATCAATGAGTTGACGGCACAAATAGACAAATGGGTATGATTTGGTGGGGATTACTGAAACATGGTTAGAGGAGGACTGGGAGTTGAATGTTCAAGGGTATTCAGTATTCCGGAAGGCTAGACAGGATGGGAAAGGAAGTAGAGTTGCTTTATTGGTTAAAGATGATATCAAGGCTGTATTAAGAAATGACATTGGCACTAAGGGCGAACGTGTTAAATTGATCTGGGTAGAAATAAAAAACAAAGGAAAAAACATCTTGGTAGGAGTAATTTACAGGCCCCCGAGCAATGCTTCCAAAGTGGGGCATAGTATAAAACAAGAAATAATGAGGGCTTGTGAGAAAGGTACAATGGTAATCATGGGTGATTTTAACCTGCATATTGACTGGATTAATCAAATTGGCAAAGGTAATCGCGTATGAGGGATTGTTTCTTAGAGCAATATGTTATGGAGCTAACCAGGGAGCAGGCTATTTTAGATTTAGTTTATGCAATGAAGACGGGTTGATAAATAGTTTTGTTATTAAAGACCCTCTTGGAAAGAGTGATCACAGCATGCTAGAATTTCAGATTGAGTGAGAGAAGACAGTGTGCCATACTAGAGTTTTAGCGTTGGGCAGACTAATTATACAGCCCTGAAGAAAGAGTTGGCCCAAGTAAACTGGGCACAAAAAATTGAGGGCAGGACAGTTGAGGAACAATGGCAGATGTTCAGGGAGATATTGAATACCTCTCAATTAAAGTATATTCCTGAGAGGAAGAGGAATTGTAAAAGGAAGAAAAATGTTCCATGGCTAGAAAAGGAATCATAGAATCCCTACAGTACAGAAGGAGGCCATTCGGCCTATTGAGTCTGTACCAACCACAATCCCACCCTGACCCTATTCCCGTAACCCCACACATTTACCCTGCTATTACCCCTGACACTAGGGTCAATTTAGCATGGCCAATCCACCTAACCTGCACATTTTTGAGCTATGGGAGGAAATTGGAGCACCTGGAGGAAACCCACGCAGACAAGGGGGGAACATGCAAACTCCACACAGACAGTGACCCAAGCAGGGAATTGAACCTGGGTTCCTGGTGCTGTGAGGCAACAGTACTAGCCACTGTGCCCACCGTGAAGTCAAAGAGGAAATAAAGGCAAAAACTAGGGCATACCAAACTGCAAAATCCAGTGGCAATCTAGGGGCGGCATGGTGGCACAGTGGTTAGCGCTGCTGCCTCACAGCTCCAGGGACCCGGGTTCAATTCCCGTGTCTGCATGGGTTTCCTCCGGGTGCTCGGTTTCCTCCCACAGTCCAAAGATGTGCGAGTTAGGTGGATTGGCCCTGCTAAATTGCCTCTTAGTGTCAGGGGGACTAGCTAGGGTAAATGCATGGGGTTATGGGGATGGGGCCTGGATGGGATTGTGGCCGGTGCAGACTCGATGGGCCGAATGGCCTCCTTCTGCACTGTAGGGTTCTATGATTCTATAAGCTGGAGGATTGGGAGAACTTCAAGGTTCAACAAAAGGCTACTAAAAATAGAGTCAAAAGAGCTAAATGAATTGCAAAAGGAAACTAGCAGAAAACATAAATACAGATACTAAAAGCTTCTGTAAGTATATAAAGAGGAAGAGAATAGGTAAAGTAAATGATGACCCTTTAGAGGACAATACTGGTGAGGTATTAATGAGGAACACAGAGATGGCAGAGGCGCTAAACCAATATTTTGCCTTTATCTTCATGGTAGAGAATAGTGAAGATTTTCCAAAAACTGTCGTTAATGAGAGGAACTTGGTGCAATAACCACCACGAGGGAGAAGGTATTGAATAAACTGTGATTAAAGGCAGATAAGTCTCCAGGACCTGATGACCTGCACTCTAGGATATTAAAGGAAGTGGCAGCAGAGATAGTGGGTGCATTGGTTGTGATATTTCAAAATTCCTGGGATTCTGGAAACACGCTACTGTGACGCCCCGATTCAAAATAGGAGAGAGGCAAAAAGTAGGAAACTATAGGCCGGTTAGCTTGACCTCTGCGGTGGGGAAGTTGCTGGAATCAATCATTAAGGAGGAGATGAATGAGTGTTTGGAAAAGCAAAGCTCAATCCACCATTGCAGCACGGTTTTATGAAGGGAAAGTCGGTGCTTGACAAACTTGCTCGAGTTCTTTGGGGACATAACCAGCAAAGTGGATAGTGGGGAACCTGTGGATGTGGTATATCTGGACTTCCAGAAGATGTTTGACAAGGTGCCGCAAAAGACTAATCAAGAAGAACCGACCCCTGCAGTCCTAACCCCCCCCCCCCCCACCCCCCAGCAGACTGACGCCCCCATCCCACCCCGATTGGCCAGCCCCTATCGCTGGCCTCCCTTGCTCTCCTACTGATCCCTTTGCAGAGTGGCAGCGGGAACCCCCACCAGTTGCCCTGCCCACTAGGCCCAACCTCTATAGGCCCTGCCCCCTTGGCATTGCTGCATGCCTGGTGGGCAGTGCCAAGGTGCTCCCTGGGGCATTGGCACTTTGCCCCTTGGGCAGGGCCACACAGTACAGGCTGGCACTGCCAAGGTGCCCATGCCCAGGGGGCACCACCCATGCCACCCACCCTCTGGGGGCCCCCCGATTGCCCCCCATTCACTCCAGTGGCAGGGGGAGGGGTGGTCGATATTTGATATTTAATGATATTTAAAATATATGGAAATTCTCCATAATTTATGCGCTTCCCCGCCGATTTACGACGCGGATGTGACGCCACCGGAAATCCGGCCCTGAGAGACACTCGCGGACCGGGATGCCCAGCACGGATCCCGCACATTAGGCACTGTTGGAATTAGCGCAGCGGGATGGGGGAATCACCCCCTCTGTTTCTGAAAGTAGGGATGCTACAGGTGTGAAAGTGGAGATTTGTGTTGGAACCATACATGGGCCCTGGATTACTGGGAATCTTTGTTTATTGCTACAAACTTTATACATGGACTTCATGTTTGCAGGATGCAGCGTACATTCCTCAGAGAGTGGATAGCTTCAGTGCGATCGTTGATGCACACAAAGCTGAGCTAACTGCATTAGCTCAGGTATCTCGAGAAGCTGCAGAAGCCAGGAAAAACATGTGGGTAAGGACCAGAAATCCGACAGCACCAAGAATACGCTAGATTATTTGTTCATGGGCTGTGGGTGTCACTGACTGGACCAGCATTTGTTGCCCATCCCTAACCGCCCTTGAACTGAGTGTCTTGCACAGCCATTTCTGAGGGCATTTAAGAGTCAACCATATTGCTGTGGATCTGGAGTCCCATGTTGGCCAGACTGGGTAAGGATGGCAGATTTCCTTCGCTAAAGAATATGAATGAACCGGATGGGTTTTCATGCGAATTGATGACAGTTCCATAGTCACCATTACTGAGACCAGCTTTCAATTCCAGATTTATTAATTGCATTTAAATTCCACTAGCTGCTGTGGTCAGATTTGAACCTGTGTTGCCAGAGAATAAGTATGGGCCTTAGAGTAAAGCTCCCTCTACACTGGCCCATCAAACACTCCCAGGACAGGTATGGTACGGGGATAAATACAGAATAAAGCTCCCTATACACTGTCCCCATCAAACATTCCCAGGACAGGTACAGCACGGGGTTAGATACAAAGTAAAGCTCCCTCTGCACTGTCCCCATCAAACACTCCCAGGACAGGTATGGCACAGATTTAGATACAGAGTAAAGCTCCCTCTACACTGTCCCCATCAAACACTCCCAGGACAGTTACAACACGGGGTTAGATACAGAGTAAAGCTCCCTCTACACTGTCCCCATCAGCCACTCCCAGGATAGGTGCAGCATGGGGTTAGATACAAAGTAAAGCTCCCTCTGCACTGTCCCCATCAAACACTCCCAGGACAGGTATGGCACAGATTTAGATACAGAGTAAAGCTCCCTCTACACTGTCCCCATCAAACACTCCCAGGATAGGTACAGCATGGGGTTAGATACAAAGTAAAGCTCCCTCTGCACTGTCCGCATCAAACACTCCCAGGACAGGTATGGCACAGATTTAGATACAGAGTAAAGCTCCCTCTACACTGTCCCCATCAAACACTCCCAGGACAGGTACAGCACGGGGTTAGATACAAAGTAAAGCTCCCTCTGCACTGTCCGCATCAAACACTCCCAGGACAGGTATGGCACAGATTTAGATACAGAGTAAAGCTCCCTCTACACTGTCCCCATCAGACACTCCCAGGACAGGTACAGCATGGGGTTAGATACAAAGTAAAGCTCCCTCTGCACTGTCCGCATCAGACACTCCCAGGACAGGTACAACACGGGGTTAGATACAGAGTAAAGCTCCCTCTACACTGTCCCCATCAGACACTCCCAGGACAGGTACAACACGGGGTTAGATACAAAGTAAAGCTCCCTCTGCACTGTCCGCATCAGACACTCCCAGGACAGGTACAACACGGGGTTAGATACAGAGTAAAACTACACTTTCTCTTTCCCCATATCTTTTAATACTATGTGCTTCAATTGTCCGAACCTCCCTCCTCTAGCTACATGTACTAAATATTTGAAATGCTGCCTTCAGCCATGTTAAGCTTTTGAATGTTTTTTTTTTCACTGTGTAAAGATTGAGTTGGATGCTCTGGAGAAATCATACAGCACAGAGAAGAAAGAGCGAGAAACCATACTTGCCAACCGGAGAAAGCTGCTGAACTTGGAGAAATATGCACTGAAACGCGTAAGGATCGTGCAAGTTTGCTTCTGCTGCTGAGTCTGGAGCAGTGTCTGATTTTTGAGGAATAGTTATTGACAGCCAACTTGTTAATTCAGAAGAGAGGAAGCTTTATCAGTAGAAAATGCAATCTAGTGTTCCAGAAGCTTCTACTCTTTCTTTGAAAGATCAATATTACCTATTCTCCATCACTTGAGTCTAGACAGTGGAGGAGTAAACAAATGAAGTTGTTTAAAATGATAAGAGACAGAGCAAGAAAATGATAAGACACATAGCAAGAAACTATTTCCTCTGGTCAGGGGAGTCCAGAGCAAGTGTGGCATAATCTTAAAGCAAGGCTGTTCAGGAGTGAATTCAGGAAGCACTTAATCACACAAAGAACACTAGGAATTTGCAATACTCTCCTCACATTCAGACTGTTGGCTTTGGCAGTCAATTGAAATTTCAAACTTAAGTGATCAATTTTTGTTAAAAATTGTATTCATGGTTATGGCACCCAGGAGATTGGTGGAATTAAGATACAAATCAGCTGTGATGCAAATAAATGGCAGAGTAGACTCGAGGAGCTGAATGGCCTCCTGTTCCTACTCCCGAAACGTTATGTATACTGGTGTCTGTTCAGATTTAATATGGTGGCTGATTGTTGTTGTGTAAGGATGTCAAGGTCTATTGAGTAAATGTGGGAAGGAGGAGTTGAGCTACAGAGCAACCATCATCTCAGTGAATATCAGAATCATAGAAACATTGAAAAACTACAGCACAATACAGGCCCTTCAGCCCACAAAGTTGTGCCGAACATGTCCCTACCTTAGCGATTACTATGCTTACCTATAACCCTCTATCTTACTAAGTTCCATGTACTTACCTAAAAGCCTCTTAAAAGACCCTATTGAATCTGCCTCCACCACCGTTGCTGGCAGCCCATTCCACGCACCCACCACTCTCTGAGTGAAAAACTTACCCCTGACATCTCTTCTGTACCTACTCCCCAGCACCTTAAACCTGTGTCCTCTTGTGGCAACCATTTCAGCCCGAGGAAAAAACCTCTGACTGTCCACTCGATCAATACCTCTCAACATTTTATACACCTCTATCAGGTCACCCCTCATCCTTCGTCTCTCCAAGGGGAAAAGGCCGAGCTCACTCAACCTATCCTCATAAGGCATGCTCCCCAACCCAGGCAACATCCTTGTAAATCTCCTCTGCACCCTTTCTATGGCTTCCACATCCTTCCTGTAATGAGGCGACCAGAACTGAGCACAGTACTCCAAGTGGGATCTGACCAGGGTCCTATATAGCTGCAACATTATCTCACGACTCCTAAACTCAATTCCTTGATTGATGAAGGCCAGTACACCATACGCCTTCTTAACCACAGCCTCAACCTGCACAGCTGCTTTGATGTCCTATGAACTCGGACCCCAAGATCCTTCTGATCTTCCACACTGCCAAGAGTCCTACCATTAATATGATATTCCTCCATCCTATTTGACCTGCCAAAATGAACCACCTCACACTTATCTGGGTTAAACTCCATCTGCCACTTCTCCGCCCAGTCTTGCATCCGATCAATGTCTCATAATAATTGAGGGAGAAAACATGTCCCCACCCCATCCCACACACTGGGGGCCCCACACTGTGTCTCCCCTCCACCGCCCCCAAGCAGCATTTCCCACTACACCCTCTCCTGGTACCAAAAATGTCTTTGCCCCAAAGCCTCGGCCCTCCAACCCACATGGTGTTTATCAACCCTTCGAGGCTTGAAATGGCATTCCCACCCTCCCCGTCATAGCCTGAAATGGAATCTTCCATCAGCCGCCTCGCTCAGGGGGAGCCCCTGAGCAGTATCCCCAATCCCTGGCAACCAAAAGGCTCCTCTTCCACACCACTACACCCTACCACACCTCCAGTGTCTGTGCAGCTGTTCAAAATCACAAGAGTTCATATTGTAACCGTTTCTCATTTTTAGATTGATGCCTCCTCTCTCAGGTCTGGCAGCGGCCAGTCATCAGCTGCTGGACTGAAATCAAGAAAAAGTTTTTCAGGTATCAAACTTCTAATATTATAATCAATACTGGATAATACGGGTGGAATTGTATTAAATACCGGGTAATACGGGTGGAATTATATTAAATACCACGGTGGCCCAGTGGTTAGCATTGCTTCCTCACAGCGTCAGGCACCCGGGTTGGATTTCCGGGTTGGGTCACTGTCTGCCCATTCTCCCCTTGTTTGTATGAGATTCCTCCGGGTGCTCCGGTTTCCTCCCACAGTCTGAAAGACGTGCTGGTTAGGTGCATTTGCCATGCTAAATTCTCCCTCAGTGTACCTGAACCAGTGAAGCCAGAGTATCGTGACGAGGGGATTTTCACAGTAACATTCATTACAGTGTTAATGGATGCCTCATTGTATATAGCGTGTCAATAGTTCCAAAATTTGCACTCCCACTCTGCTTTCAGATATTCCCTTCCACTGTGGGATCCTTGGCTGCAGGCATCGATATATTGATACAATCCCGATTGTTTCCTGAGCCCTGACCGTTAGTGTCCTCAGACTCAACTTTGATTGATGTCTTCTCTTTCAGAATTTAAAGGCATCCCAAAAGTACTTTCCTGACAATTTAGAACTTTTGGAATGTATTCATTGTTGTCATTGAGGCAGCCAATTGACACACAGCAAGCTCTCAGAAACTGCATGTGATAATGACCAAATCATCTCAACGGGTAACCCAATCACATTCCTAAACCAGTATCTTCATCGACAGATAGTGAGAAACTGGGCTGAGAAATCTTCTCGCCATTCAGGCTGATTACCAAATGCACAAAGCCACATATATTGATTCCTTCCCATAGGAACGTCAGTCCTGAAGTAATTTTAGAACTGGCACAATCTGTACATTTTCATCAAATTAACTTAAAAATTGATGTGCAGGAGGAACCCATAAACAGCATCTACTGCAAAAGTAAATCCTCCTTCAGTTTAATTATTTCCAGTGGAAGGTAACTTATCTCTTCAATTTCACCCAGGCATGTAACCTGCTACTGTTATTAATGCTTCGGTTTTTACATTGCACAGAAATTGGGAGTCGGATACATACTGGGACCGAAATTACAGTCATCAGTGAAATCAATAAACTGAAGGAACTAATGACCTGCTCAAAGATACAGGTAAATAAAGAAATATGTGCACAGTACAGGAGACTGCATCCCACTCCTGGGACAGGACACTGCATCCCTCTCCCGGCACAGAAGACTGCATCCCCACTCCCGGTACAGGAGACTGCATCCCCACTCCCGGTACAGGAGACTGCATCCCCACTCCCGGTACAGAGACTGCATCCCCACTCCCGGGACAGGACACTGCATCCCCACTCCCGGGACAGGACACTGCATCCCCACTCCCGGGACAGGAGACTGCATCCCCACTCCCGGGACAGGACACTGCATCCCCACTCCTGGGACAGGAGACTGCATCCCCACTCCTGGGACAGGACACTGCATCCCCACTCCCGGCACAGAAGACTGCCTCCCGCTCCTGGTACAGGAGACTGCATCCCGCTCCCGCGACAGGAGACTGCCTCCCTGAACTCCCACCCACCTGATGAAGGGACACCCGGTTCCGAAAGCTAGTGGCTTTTGCTCCCAAATAAACCTGTTGGACTTTAACCTGGTGTTGTGAGACTTCTTAGTGTGTTTACCCCAGTCCAACGCTGGCATCTCCACATCATGAGTCCCGCTCCCACTACAGGAGACTGCTTCCTACTCCCCCTACAGGAGACTGCTTCCTACTCCCCCTACAGGAGACTGCTTCCTACTCCCCCTACAGGAGACTGCTTCCTACTCCCCCTACAGGAGACTGCCTCCTGTTCCCGCTCCCGGAGACTGCCTCCCGTTCCCGCTCCTGCTCCAGGAGGCTGCCTCCCGCTCCAGGAGACTGCCTCCCGTTCCCGCTCCAGGAGACTGCCTCCCGCTCCCGCTCCAGGAGACTGCCTCCCGTTCCCGCTCCAGGAGACTGCCTCCCGTTCCCGCTCCAGGAGACTGCCTCCCGTTCCCGCTCCAGGAGACTGCCTCCCGTTCCCGCTCCAGGAGACTGCCTCCCGTTCCCGCTCCTGCTCCAGGAGACTGCCTCCCGTTCCCGCTCCTGCTCCAGGAGACTGCCTCCCGCTCCCGCTCCAGGAGGCCGCCTCCCGCTCCTGCTCCAGGAGACTGCCTCCCGTTCCCGCTCCTGCTCCAGGAGACTGCCTCCCGTTCCCGCTCCAGGAGACTGCCTCCAGTTCCCGCTCCAGGAGACTGCCTCCCGTTCCCGCTCCTGCTCCAGGAGACTGCCTCCCGTTCCCGCTCCAGGAGGCCGCCTCCCGCTCCCGCTCCAAGAGGCCGCCTCCCGCTCCAGGAGGCTGCCTCCCGTTCCCGCTCCAGGAGACTGCCTCCCGTTCCCGCTCCTGCTCCAGGAGGCTGCCTCCTGCTCCCGCTCCAGGAGGCCGCCTCCCGCTCCCGCTCCAGGAGACCGCCTCCCGCTCCCGCTCCAGGAGGCCGCCTCCCGCTCCCGCTCCAGGAGACCGCCTCCCGCTCCCGCTCCAGGAGACCGCCTCCCGCTCCCGCTCCAGGAGACCGCCTCCCGCTCCCGCTCCAGGAGACCGCCTCCCGTTCCCGCTCCAGGAGACCGCCTCCCGTTCCCGCTCCTGCTCCAGGAGGCCGCCTCCTGCTCCCGCTCCAGGAGGCCGCCTCCCGCTCCCGCTCCAGGAGACCGCCTCCCGCTCCCGCTCCAGGAGGCCGCCTCCCGCTCCCGCTCCAGGAGACCGCCTCCCGCTCCCGCTCCAGGAGACCGCCTCCCGCTCCCGCTCCAGGAGACCGCCTCCCGCTCCCGCTCCAGGAGACCGCCTCCCGCTCCCGCTCCAGGAGACCGCCTCCCCTTCCCGCTCCAGGAGACCGCCTCCCGCTCCCGCTCCAGGAGGCCGCCTCCCGCTCCCGCTCCAGGAGGCCGCCTCCCGCTCCAGGAGGCCGCCTCCCGCTCCAGGAGGCCGCCTCCCGCTCCAGGAGGCCGCCTCCCGCTCCAGGCGACCGCCTCCCGCTCCCGGAGACCGCCTCCCGCTCCCGCTCCAGGAGACCGCCTCCCGCTCCAGGAGACCGCCTCCCGCTCCCGCTCCAGGAGACCGCCTCCCGCTCCCGCTCCAGGAGACCGCCTCCCCTTCCCGCTCCAGGAGACCGCCTCCCCTTCCCGCTCCAGGCGACCGCCTCCCCTTCCCGCTCCAGGAGACCGCCTCCCGCTCCAGGAGACCGCCTCCCGCTCCCGCTCCCGGAGACCGCCTCCCGCTCCCGCTCCAGGCAACCGCCTCCCCTTCCCATTCCCGGAGACCGCCTCCCCTTCCAGCTCCAGGAGACCGCCTCCCCTTCCCGCTCCAGGAGACCGCCTCCCCTTCCCGTTCCCGGAGACCGCCTCCCCTTCCCGCTCCAGGAGACCGCCTCCCCTTCCCGCTCCAGGAGACCGCCTCCCCTTCCGGGTGCAGAAGACTAAATAAACAATTTAAAATGTTCCACAAAAATACGTTTCACTGAAGAACAATAACTGAGCAAGAAAGATAAATCCTTGGTCCACTCAGTGAGTGAAGGTTACAGCCTTCCATTGTTAGAATGAAACAGAAGGAAATCTAAGGAATTGCGAGTATTTTAGAAACCAGCAAAGGGCCACCAAATTGTTGATAAGAATTGAAGGGGTAGAATGAGAGTAAAGTAGCCAGAGATATAAAGACAGATTGTAAAAACTTTTATAAGTACGTAAAAAGGAAGAGAGTAGCTTCACCAAGGAGAGGGGCCATGTTTTTGAGGTAGAGAAGGTGTTACAGGCTAATAGGCTGGAGGAAATAGATGCTCAGAGGGAGGATGTCCTGGCAGTTTTGAATAAACTGAAGGTCGATAAGTCCCCTGGGCCTGATGAAACATATCCTAGGATTCTTTGGGAGGCAAGGGATGAGATTGCAGAGCCTTTGGCTTTGATCTTTGGGTCCTCACTGTCCACGGGGATGGTGCCAGAGGACTGGAGAGTGGCGAGTGTTGTTCCTCTGTTTAAGAAAGGGAATAGAAATGACCCTGGTAATTATAGACCGGTTAGTCTTACTTCGGTGGTTGGTAAATTGATGGAAAAGGTCCTTAGGGATGGGATTTACGACCATTGAGAAAGATGCGGATTAATCCGGGATAGTCAGCATGGATTCGTGAAGGGCAAGTCGTGCCTCACAAATTTGATTGAATTTTTTGAGGAAGTAACTAAGTGTGTTGATGAAAGTAGGGCAGTTGATGTCATATACATGGATTTTAGTAAGGCGTTTGATAAGGTCCCCCATGGTCAGCTTATGATGAAAGTAAGGAGGTGTGGGATAGAGGGAAAGTTGGCCGATTGGATAGGTAACTGGCTATCTGATCGAAGACAGAGGGTGGTGGTGGATGGAAAATTTTCGGACTGGAGGCAGGTTGCTAGCGGAGTGCCACAGGGATCAGTGCTTGGTCCTCTGCTCTTTGTGATTTTTATTAATGACTTAGAGGAGGGGGCTGAAGGGTGGATCAATAAATTTGCTGATGACACCAAGATTGGTGGAGTAGTGGATGAGGTGGAGGGCTGTTGTAGGCTGCAAAGAGACATAGATAGGATGCAAAGCTGGGCTGAAAAATGGCAAATGGAGTTTAACCCTGATAAATGTGAGGTGATTCATTTTGGTAGGACTAATTTAAATGTGGATTACAGGGTCAAAGGTAGGGTTCTGAAGACTGTGGAGGAACAGAGAGATCTTGGGGTCCATATCCACAGATCTCTAAAGGTTGCCACTCATCCTGGCAGCATCCTGGTAAATCTCCTTTGCACTCTTTCCAGCGCTTCCACATCCTTCTTATAGTGAGGTGACCAGAACTGCACACAATATTCCAAATGTGGTCTCACCAAGGTCCTGTACAGTTGCAGCATAACCCCACGGCTCTTAAACTCCAACCCCCTGTTCATAAAAGCTAACACACTATAGGCCTTCTTCACAGCTCTATCCACTTGAGTGGCAACCTTTAGAGATCTGTGGATATGGACCCCAAGATCTCTCTGTTCCGCCACAGTCTTCAGAACCCTACCTTTGACTCTGTAATCCACATTTAAATTAGTCCTACCAAAATGAATCACCTCACATTTATCAGGGTTAAACTCCATTTGCCATTTTTCAGCCCAGCTTTGCATCCTATCTATGTCTCTTTGCAGCCTACAACAGCCCTCCACCTCATCCACTACTCCACCAATCTTGGTGTCATCAGCAAATTTACTGATCCACCCTTCAGCCCCCTCCTCTAAGTCATTAATAAAAATCACAAAGAGCAGAGGACCAAGCACTGATTCCTGTGGCACTCTGCTAGCAACCTGCCTCCAGTCCGAAAATTTTCCATCCACCACCAGCCTCTGTCTTCGATCAGACAGCCAGTTACCTATCCAATCGGCCAACTTTCCCTCTATCCCACACCTCCTTACTTTCATCATAAGCCGACCATGGGGGATCTTATCAAACGCCTTACTAAAATCCATGTATATGACATCAACTGCCCTACCTTCATCAACACACTTAGTTACCTGTGTAAGTTGATAGGGATTCAGGACCGGCACATTCTTATAAGGATGAAGGATAAGTATGGCAAGTTTTGGGAACCTTGGATAACGAGAGATATTGTGAGTCCAGTCGAAGAGAAAAAGGAAGCATTTGTCAAAGCTCGGAGGCTGGGAACACATGAAGCAAGTGTGGAATACAAGGAAAGTGGAAAGAAACTTAAGCAAGGAGTAAGGAGGGCTAAAAGGGTCACGAAAAAGCATTGGCCAACAGGATTAAGGAAAATCCCAAGGCTTTTTATACATATATAAAGAGCAAGAGGGTAGCCAGGGAGAAATTTGGCCCACTCAAGGACAAGGGAGGGAATTTATGTGTGGAGCCAGAGGAAATGGGCAAAGTATTAAATGAGTACTTTGCGTCAGTGTTCACCAAAGATAAGGACTTGGTGGATGATGAGTCTGGGAAAGGGTGTGTAGATAGTTTGAGTCATGTTGAAATCAAAAAGGAGGAGGTATCGGGGTTCTTGAGACATATTAAGGTAGACAAGTCCCCAGGTTCTGATGGAATATACCCCAGAATACTGAGAGAGGCAAGGGAGGAAATTGCTGGGGCCTTGAGAGAAATCTTTGTATCCTCACTGGCTACAGGGGAGGTCATGATGTGGAGATGCCGGCGTTGGACTGGGGTAAGCACAGTAAGAAGTCTCACAACACCAGGTTAAAGTCCAACAGGTTTATTTGGTAGCAAATACCATAAGCTTTCGGAGCACTGCCCCTTCGTCAGATGGAGTGGATATCTGTTCTCCAACAGTGCACAGAGACACAGAAATCAAGTTACAGAATACTAATTAGAATGCAAATCTCTACAGCCAGCCAGGTCTTAAAGGTACAGATAATGTGGGTGGAGGGAACATTAAACACAGGTTAAAGAGATGTGTATTGTCTCCAGACAGAACAGCTAGTAAGATTCTGCAAGATCAGGGGGAAAGCTGTGGGGATTACTGATAATGTGACATAAATCCAACATCCCGGTTTAGGCCGTCCTCATGTGTGCGGAACTTGGCTATCAGTTTCTGCTCAGCGACTCTGCGCTGTCGTATGTCGTGAAGGCCGCCTTGGAGAACGCTTACCTGAAGATCCAAGGCTGAATGCCCGTGACTGCTGAAGTGCTCCCCCACAGGAAGAGAACAGTCTTGCCTGGTGATTGTCGAGCGGTGTTCATTCATCCGTTGTTGTAGCGTCTGCATAGTTTCCCCAATGTCACACGACACGACACACGACAGCGCAGAGTCGCTGAGCAGAAACTGATAGCCAAGTTCCGCACACATGAGGACGGCCTAAACCGGGATGTTGGATTTATGTCACATTATCAGTGATCCCCACAGCTTTTCCCCTGATCTTGCAGAATCTTACTAGCTGTTCTGTCTGGAGACAATACACATCTCTTTAACCTGTGTTTAATGTTCCCTCCACCCACATTATCTGTACCTTTAAGACCTGGCTGGCTGTAGAGATTTGCATTCTAATTAGTATTCTGTAACTTGATTTCTGTGTCTCTGTGCACTGTTGGAGAACAGATATCCACTCCATCTGACGAAGGGGCAGCGCTCCGAAAGCTTATGGTATTTGCTACCAAATAAACCTGTTGGACTTTAACCTGGTGTTGTGAGACTTCTTACTGTACAGGGGAGGTCCCAGAGGATTGGGGAATAGCCAATGTTGTTCCTTTGTTTAAGCAGGGTAGCAAGAATAATCCAGGTAATTACAGGCTGGTGAGTGTTACAACAGTGGTAGGGAAATTATTGGAGAGGATTCTTTGAGACAGGATTTATTCCCACTTGGAAATAAGTGGACGTATTAGTGAGAGGCAACATGGTTTTGTGAAGGGGAGGTTGTGTCTCACGAACTTGATCGAGTTTTTCGAGGAAGTGACGAAGACGATTGATGAGGGTAGGGCAGTGGGTGTTGTCTACATGGATTTCCGAAAGGCTTTTGACAAGGTCCCTCATGGCAGACTGGTGCAAAAGGTGCAGTCGCATGGGATCAGAGGTGAGCTGATACAAAACTGGCCCGGTCAAAGAAGACAGAGGGTAGCAGTGGAAGGATGTATTTCTGAATGGAGGGCTGTGACAAGTGGCGTTGCTCAGGGATCAGTGCTGGGACCTTTGCTGTTTGTAATATATATAAATGATTTGGAGGAAAATGTAACTGGTTTGATTAAGTTTGCGGACGACACAAAGGTTGGTGGATTTGCGAATAGCGATGAGGAGCATCAGAGGATACAGCAGGATTTAGATCGGTTAGAGACTTGGGTGGAGAGATGGCAGCTGGAGTTTAATCGGGACAAATGTGAGGTAATGCATTTTGGAAGGTCTAATACAGATAGGAAATATACAGTAAATGGCAGAACCCTTAGGAGTATCAATAGGCAAAGGATCTGGGCGTACAGGTACACAGGTCACTGAAAGTGGCAACGCAGGTAGAGAAGGTAGTCAAGAAGGCATATGGCATGCTTGCCTTCATCAGCCGGGGCATTAAGTTTAAAAATTGGCAAGTCATGTTGCAGCTTTATAGAACCTTAGTTAGGTCTCACTTGGAATATAGTGTTCAATTCTGGTCGCCACACTACCAGAAGGATGTGGAGGCTTTGGAGAGCGTACAGGAAAGATTTACCAGGATGTTGCCTGGTATGGAGGACACTAGCTATGAGGAGAGGTTGGAGAAACTTGGTCTGTTCTCACTGGAATGACGGAGGTTGAGGGGAGACCTGATAGAAGTCTACAAGATTATGAGAGGCATGGACAGAGTGGATAGAAGCTTTTTCCCAGGGTGGAAGAGTCAATTACTAGGGGGCATAGGTTTAAGGTGTGAGGGGCAAGGTTTAAAGGAGATGTACGAGGCAGATTTTTTACACAAAGGATGGTGGGAGCCTGGAACACGTTGCCGGGGGAGGTAGTGGAAGCGGATACTAGTGACTTTTAAGGTATGTCTTGACAAATACATGAATAGGATGGGAATAGAGGGATATGGTCCACGGAAGGGTAGGGGGTTTTAGTTAAGTCGAGCTGCATGGTCGGTGCAGGCTTGGAGGGCCGAAGGGCCTGTTCCTATGCTATAATTTTCTTTGTTCTTTTTTGTTCTAGTTCCTACAGATTGGAGGTAGCTAATGTAACCCCACTATTTAAAACGGGAGGTAGAGAGAAAACAGGCAACTATAGATCAGTTAGCCTGACGTCGGTTGTGGGGAAAATTCGGAAGTTCATTATCAAGGATTTAATTGCGAAACATTTGGAAAACAGTGGCAGGATCACACAGAGTAGGCATGTATTTATGAAAGAGAAATCATGCTTGACAAATCTGGAATTCGTTGAGGATCTAATAAATAAAGTTGATGAGGGGGAGCCAGTGGATGTGGTTTATTTGGACTTTCAGAGGCTTTCGAATACCCGGAGAAAATCCATGCAGACACGGGGAGAAAGTGCAAACTCCACATAGACAATTATCCAAAGGCCATAATCAAACATGGGTCCCTGGTGCTGTGAGGCAGCAGTGCTAACCACTGTGCCACTATGTCCGCTCCTGCACACTCCGGCTTTCTATTGAAGTCTTGCCTTACTCTCTGTGAAATTTCTTGAAGTCTCGCCAATCTCTTTATTGAAGTCTTGCCTCTTTCTCTCTCTCTCTGCTATTTACTGAAATCTCACCTCCTTCTCTCCACACCTCTATCCCTCTCTCGCTCTCTTTATTGAACTTTCACCTCCCTCGCTTTTTATTAACTCTCACCTGTTTTTCTCGCTTGTTATTGAAATCTTGCTTCTCCATGGTCTTTACTGATGTCTTGCGACTCTCTCTCCACTCTTTATTAAACTCGTCTCTTTTGCACGCTCTTTTTTGAAGTCTCGCCTCTTTCTCTCTGCTCT
Organism: Mustelus asterias; assembly: GCF_964213995.1. NCBI lineage: Eukaryota > Metazoa > Chordata > Chondrichthyes > Carcharhiniformes > Triakidae > Mustelus > Mustelus asterias. The sequence goes on along the minus strand of NC_135813.1, from coordinate 49,547,223 downwards.
TTATTGAATTCTTGACTCTAATTCCACACTCTTATTTAATTCTCACCTTTATTTTGAATGTTTTTATTGAAGTCTCGCCTCTCCCTCACTCAGCTCTTTAGAAAGTAGAACAGTACAGCACAGGAACAGGCCCTTCAGCCTATGATGTTGTGCCGAATATTGTGGGCTGTATGTTGCAACATGACATCCTGATTCTTGTATTCAGTGCCCCGACCAATAAAGGCAAACATGTCATACGCCTTCTTTACCACCATATCTACTTGTGTGGCCATTTTCAGGGAGTTATGGACTTGAACCCCAAGAGAGACTTGAAGACTTGCCTCTCGCTCTGTGCTGCTTATTGAAGTTTCATCTCTCTCTCCCTCTGTCTCTCTATCTGCACTCTCTATAGACCTCTCGTCTCACTCTCGACTTTGTATCAATGTTCCTGATAGAAGTCTCGCCTTCCCCCCGCGCTCTTTATTGAAGTCTCTCAAATTTCTCTTTTTTGAAGTCTCGTCTCTCTCTCTCGTTTTATTTAATTACCACCTCTCTTTCTTGCTCTGCTATTTACTGAAGTCTTGTCTCCACCTCTCCACTCTCTTTATTGAAGAGTTTCCTCTCTGTCTCTGCTCTGTTAATTGAAGTCTCTCTTCCTCCTACAGTCCAAAGATTTGCGGGTTAGGTTGATTGGCCATGCTAAAATTGCCCTTAGTGTCCTGAGATGCGTAGGTTAGAGGGATTAGTGAGTAAATATGTAGGAATATGGGGGTAGGGCCTGGGTGGGATTGTGGTCGGTGCAGACTCGATGGGCCGAATGGCCTCTTTCTGTACTGTAGGGATTCTATGATTCTCTTTCTCTCTTTCTGCGCTCTTTATTGTATGCTCACCACTCTCTCTTTCTTTGTGCTCTGTATTGTGCTCTCGCTTTCTCTCTCTGCTGCTTATTGAAACTCACCTCCTCCCCATGCTTAATTGATATCTCGCCTCTTTCCCTTTCCATACTCATTATTAGACACTCATCTCTCCCACTCAATACTCTGAATTGAACATTTGCCTCTCTTTCCATGCTCCTTATTGAACTCTCTCCTTCTTCACTCTTTATGAAATCTTACATCTATGTTGACCTGCTTCTCTCTCAACGTTCTTTATTGAAGTCTGGTCTCTCCCTCTGTGCTCTTTATTTCTCCCAACATGCTCGCCGCTCTGTCTCCGCGTTCTCTAGTGAAGTCTCACCTCCCTCTCTTTCTGCGCTCTTTATCGTAATCTTGCCTCCCTCTTTCCACATGCTTCACTCTCTCCACCAGTGGTTAGCACTGCTGCCTCCCAGCGCCAGGGACCCATGTTCAATTCCAGCCTTGGATGACTGTGTGGAGTTTGCACCTTCATAGAACTTCATAGAAACCCTACAGCACAGAAAGAGGCCATTCGGCCCATCGAGTCTGCACCAACCACAATCCCACCCAGGCCCTACCCCCATATCCCTACATATTTTACCCACTAATCCCTCTAACCTACACATCTCAGGACACTAAGGGCAATTTCTTTAGCATGGCCAATCAATCTAACCCGCACATCTTTGGACTGTAGGAGGAAACCGGAGCACCCGGAGGAAACCCACGCAAACACGAGGAGAATGTGCAAACTCCACACAGACAGTGACCGAAGCCAGGAATCGAACCCAGGTCCCTGGAGCTGTGAAGCAACAGTGCTAACCACTGTGCTACCGTGCCGCCCTCCCTGTGTCTGCGTGGGTTTCCTCTGGATGCTCTGGTTTCCTCCCACAGTCCAAAAATGTGCAGGTTAGGTTGATTGTCCATGGTAAATTGTCTCCTTACTGTCCAAAGATGGGTAGATTAGGGGGATTAGTGTGGTAAATACATGGGGTTACTGGTATAGGGCCTGGGTAAGATGCTCTGTTGGAGAGTCAGTGCAGACTCAATGGGCTAAATGGCCATCTTCTGCATTGAAGGGATTCTATGATTCTTTATTCAGTTGTTGCCTCTCTGCTTTCTTGAGTGAACTATCGCATCTCTCCCCACTCTTGATTGAAGTCTTGCCTCTCTATCTGCATCCTTTATTGGATCCTTGTGTCTCTCACACTCTCTGCACTCTTTTATAACTCTCGCCTCTCTGTGTGCTCTTTATTGAACTCGCGCCTTTCTCTCTCTCTCTCTGCTCTTTATTGAACTTCCACCTCTCCCTTCACTCATTGGTGCCTCGAATCTCTCCATTCTTGCTCTTCATGAATTCTCGCCTCTCTCTCTCCGTGCTCTTTATTGGACTCTTACCTTTCTCTCTCGCTGTTATTGAAGTCTCGTCTCTGCCTCCCAGCGCTCTTTATTATACTCTTGTCTCTCTTCTTTCCACACTCTACTCACACCTTTCCTGCTCCTTACTGAAGACTTGCCTCTACCTTTCTCACACTTTGTTGAAGTCTTGCCCCTCTCTCCACACTCTTTATTGAACTATCCCCTCTCTCCATGCTCTTTATTGAACTCTCCCCTCACTCTTTCCACACTAGTCACACCTCTCCACGCTCTATTCAATTGTCACCTCTCCCTCTAAGTGCTTTATTGAAGTCTCACCTGCCTATCTCCACTCTCTTTTTAGTGAAAGTCTTGCCTTCTTCTCTCTTTGTGCTCTTCATTGTACTCTTGCCTCCCTCTTTCCACCCTCTTACTCTTACTTAGAACCATAGAACCATAGAAAATTACAGCTCAGAAACAGGCCTTTTGGCCCTTCTTGTCTGTGCCGAACCATTTTATGCGTAGTCCCACTGACCTGCACTTGGACCATATCCCTCCACACCCCTCTCATCCATGAACCCGTCCAAGTTTTTCTTAAATGTTAAAAGTGACCCCGCATTTACCACTTTATCCGGCAGCTCATTCCACACTCCCACCACTCTCTGCGTGAAGAAGCCCCCCCTAATATTCCCTTTAAACTTTTCTCCTTTCACCCTTAACCCATGCCCTCTGGTTTTTTTCTCCCCTAGCCTCAGCGGAAAAAGCCTGCTTGCATTCACTCTATCTATACCCATCAAAATCTTATACACCTCTATCAAATCTCCCCTCAATCTTCTACGCTCCAGGGAATAAAGTCCCAACCTATTCAATCTCTCTCTGTAACTCAGCTTCTCAAGTCCCGGCAACATCCTTGTGAACCTTCTCTGAAATCTTTCAATCTTATTTACATCCTTCCTGTAACTAGGTGACCAAAACTGTACACAATACTCCAAATTCGGCCTCACCAATGCCTTATATAACCTTACCATAACACTCCAACTTTTATACTCGATACTCCGATTTATAAAGGCCAATGTACCAAAGGCACTCTTTACGACCCTATCCACCTGTGACGTCACTTTTAGGGAATTCTGTACCTGTATTCCCAGATCCCTCTGTTCAACTGCACTCTTCAGAGTCCTACCATTTACCCTGTACGTTCTTCTTTGGTTTGTCCTTCCAAAGTGCAATATCTCACACTTGTCTGCGTTAAATTCCATTTGCCATTTTTCAGCCCATTTTTCTAGTTGATCCAAATCCCTCTGCAAGCTTTGAAAACCTTCCTCACTGTCCACTACACCTCCAATCTTTGTATCATCAGCAAACTTGCTGTTCCAATTTACCACATTATCATCCAGATCATTGATAGAGATGACAAACAACAATGGACCCAACACCGATCCCTGCGGCACACCACTAGTCACAGGCTCCACTCAGAGAAGCAATCCTCCACAACCACTTCTTCCATTGAGCCAGTGTCTTATCCAATTTACTACCTCCCCATGTATACCTAGCGACTGAACCTTCCTAACTAACCTCCCATGAGGGACCTTGTCAAAGGCCTTGCTGAAATCCAGGTAGACAACATCCACCGCCTTCCCTTCATCCACTTTCCTGGTAACCTCCTCGAAAAACTCTAATAGATTGGTCAAACATGACCTACCACGCACAAAGCCATGTTGACTCTCCCTAATAAGTCCCTGTCTATCCAAATATTTGTAGATCCTATCCCTTATCACACCTTCCAATAACTTGCCCACCACCGACGTCAAACTTACTGGCCGATAATTTCCCGGATTTCTTTTGGAACCTTTTTTAAACAACGGAACAACATGAGCCACCCTCCAATCATCCGGCACCTCCCCCGTGAATACTGACATTTTAAATATGTCTCCCTCTCCTTGCTATTTGTTCAATTGTCATCTCTCCCATGTGCTCCTTAGTGAATTCTCACCTCTTTCCTCACACTTGATTGAAGTCTTGCCTCTCTCTTCCTGCTCTTTATTGCACTCTCGCCTCCGCATGTGCACTTTATTGAACTCTCACGGTGGTTAACACTGCTGCTTCTCAGTGCCAAGGGCCCAGCTTCAATTCTGGCCTTGGGTCACTGTCTGTGCCTCTCTCTCTCTCCATGCTCTTTAATGAGCTCTTGCCTCTTTCCTCACTCTTGATTGAAGTCTCGCCTTGCTTTCTCAGCGCTCCTTTTTGAACTCTCAATTCTCTCTCAGCACTCTTTACTGAATTCTCACCTCTTTCCCTGCATTTTGTTGAAGTCTCGCTTCCCCCTCTCTGTCTCTCTCTTTCCCTCTTTCGTGAAATCTCACCTCACTCTCTCTCTGCTCTTTTTGAACTCTAGATTCTCATTTTCCCTGTGCTTATTAGTGAGGCCTTGCCCCTCTCTCTCTCTCTCTCGCTGTTTTTCTGAAGTCCCACCTCTCTCTCTCTCCACTCCCTTTCGTGAAATTTTGCCTCCCTCTCTCTCATTCTTTCTCTTGCCCCCTCCTATTTCCACCAGGGCAGCACGGTGGCAGAGTGGTTAGCACTGCTGCCTCACAACGCCAGGAACCCAGATTTGATTCCCGGCTTGGGTCACTGTGTGTATGGAGTCTGCACGTCTCCCCGTGTCTGCATGGGTTTCCTCCGGGTGCTCCGGTTTCCTCCCACAGTCTGAAAGACATGCTGGTTGGGTGCATTGGCCATGCTAAATTCTCCCTCTGGAGTGTGGCGACTGTGGGGATTTTCACAGTAACTTCATTGCAGTGTTAATGTCAGCCTACTTGTGACACTAATAAATAAAGTTTAAACCATGTTCTTTATTCACGGCTCTCTCTTCCTGTGCTCTTTATTGCACGTTGGCCTCTCTCAGCACTGTTTTTTAACTCTCCCCTCTCTCTCTCTCCTTTCGTGTTATTTGTTGAAGTCTTGCCTTCCTCTTTCCACACTGTTTACTCACACCTCTTTCGCTCCAACTTTATTCAATTGTTGCTTTTCTCTCTGCATTATTTATTCAAGTTCCGCCTTCTTCGCTGCGCTCTTTAGTGAACTATTTCATCTCTCCCCACTTTATATAAGGTTCACCTCTCTCTTTCTCCATGCTCTTTACTCACACCTATCTCTCTCTCTCTTGAAATCTCACCTCACTGTCTCGCTATTTATTGAATTCTCCACTCACTCTATGCTCTTTAGTGAAGTCTCGCTTCCATCTCTGCGCTCTTTATGATGCTCTTGCCTCCCTCCATCCACACGATTTACCCTCACCTCTCTCCACGTTCTTTATTCAATTGCTGCTTCTCACTCTCTGTTCTATTTATTAAAGTTTCGCCTCTCTCTCCATGCTCTTCAGAAATCTTGCCTGTCTCCTCACTCTTGATTGAAGGCTTGCCTCTCTCTCAACTCTCCTTTTTGAACTCTCACCTTTCTTTCTCTGCGCTTTGTTGAAGTCGTGCCTCTCTCCCTTTGGCTGTCTCTCTGTCACCTCTTTCTCCATGCTCTTTATTGAAGTCTCATCTCGCTCTCTTTCTACTCTTTTTGAACTCTAGCCTCTCACTTTCTCTGTGCTTATTATTGAAGTCTCCCTTCTCTATCTCGCACTCTTATTGAAGTCTCAGCTCTCTCCGCCTCCCCCTCTCTCACTCTCTTTATTGTACTCATGCCTCCCTCTTTCCATGTGCTTTATTCATACCTCTCTTTCACTCTTTATTCCACTCTCGCCTCACTGTGCTCTTTATTAAAATTTTGGTTCTCTCCCCCTGCGCTGTTTTTTAACTCTCACCTCCCTCTTTCTTCCTCTGCACTATTTATTGAAGTCTTGCCTCTCTCTCGGCGATCTTGATTGTATTTTTGCCTCCCTCTTCAATAAATCTCCTCTGTATTCTCTCCAATGTAATTGCAACCTTTCTGCAATGACTAGATCTGCACACAGTACTGTACTATGAGTAGATGGGATTATGGGGCACCTTGAGTAAGGGCTTCAAGACATGTTGGCCAGAGTAGATTTGATTGGGATGTTCTGCCACTTGTTTTTTGTGTCATCTGGAGTTCTTTGAACCTCAAGTCCAGAATATCTCCAGTTTCACTTCCTCATCCACTTCCATCCATGTCAGCTTGATTTCAGAGACTTTGTTGTAAACCATACTAGTAATCTAGAGGCCCAGGCTAATACATGAGGAAAACAGATTTAAATTCAACCACATAATTTAAATTCAATCAATTCAGAAAAAAAAATCAATTAATTAATCAATCTGGAGATGAAATAACTGGAACAACACGACACGATATATTTGGAAATAACTAAGTTATTTACACCACTTTAGCTAAAACAAAATGCCTGTTTTTAAGAGATTCCGGTTACAAATGTACTTAAAACAACAACAAAAAATACTTTTTGGGCTGTCGAGGTTCATTACAAATTATAGAAATCTATTCAACGGTCATTTACTTTTATCTTTTTTTAAAAAAACATAATATTTTAAAAACGGCTTAAATATTTCGTTGTGAATTAGCAGTTTTGATCTGCGGAGGAAGCTGGTGTCAATGCCAGCATCTCCACAACTCAATCGACTCAAATTCCACCCCTTATAAAGTCAACAATATGAAAGAACGCCGAATTAACAAACTACAGACACATTAATATCTTAATCTAGAGAAGGAGCGAGACAAGCTATTATAACCCGATGAAATTGGTGCATTGTAACAGAGCAAATCTGTCACGTGCTGTTGTATTTCAGATTTAAAAAACATAAATGTTACAAGTTTTGTTCCCCGGATTCTGTCTCATTTTAATTTGGGGCCGAAAATTGGCTATTGGAAGGTAACTGCACAGAGAGGCAGGAGAATGGGGATGAGAAAAATATCAGCCGTGATTGAATGGTGGAGCAGACTGGATGGGCCAAGTGGCCTAATTCTGCTCTTATGTCTTATGGTCTTATGGAATTGAAAGCTAGTCCCAGTATTGGTGACCATGAAAATTTTGAATCCTCGAGCTCAGGTCCAGGCAGTTGAAGGCACGGCTACCAATTGTGGAGCGATTAAAATTTGGGATACACAAGAAATCACTACTGAAGGAGCATAGCTATCTGCGGGGGTTGTGGGCTGAATCAGATGACAGAGATAGGGACGGGTGAGGCCGCAAAGGGATTTGTAGACCAGGATAAGAATTTTAAAATTGAAGTTTTGTATAGCTGGGAGCTAGTGTAGGTCAGAGAATATCGGACAAACAGCCTGACAACTCAGAGCCATAGGTGAGAAACTAGAGGAAGATGTGATTTCAGAGTAAGGAGAAGGAAAAGGCTCAGAGAATTTGGCTCGGTGAGCTAAGAGGGATGTGGCAGCTTAAAGTTTATTTTGTTAGTATCACAAGTAGGCTTATATTAACACTGCAATGAAGTTACTGTGGCAATCCTCTAGTCGCCACACTCGGGCATCTGTTCGGGTACACTGAGAGAGAATTTAACATGGCCGATGCACCTAACCAGCACATCTTTCAGGCTGTGGGAGGAAACCAGAGCATTCGAAGGAAACCCACCCAGACATGGGGAAAATGTTCAAACTCCTGACAGTGACCCAAGCCGGGAAATGAACCCGGTCCCTGGGGCTGTGAGGCAGCAGTGCTAGCCACTGTGCTGCGCCTGGACGGGATGGTCTCAGTCCTACTTGTTGGAAGAAAGGGTGGAGGAGGTTTAGAGTGGGATTTAAGAAGACAGCTTTCAGTGAAGAAAAGAAATGACGGTTTTGATGCAAGTTCACACACCTGAAAACTCTTTCTTTCTTCACAAATGTTGCCTGACCTGCTGAGTATTTCGAGCATTTCCTGTTTAGATTTCAGATTTCCAACATTCATAGTATTTTGCATTTGCCAATGAAATTGCAGTAGTGAGTATTTTGGTATGGAGGACAGAATGATGCTTTAGGTGGACCAGCAGGGTCTGATGATGAATGATTGACTCAATCAAGCCTTTGGCTGGAATATTCCAGCTGTTCTCACCAGCGGGACCTTCTGATTCCACTGGTGGTGAACCCTCACCACAGGCTTCCTGGCAGCGGGAGGTGCATCGAGCAGGAGCAGTGGGATCAGAAGATGCCACCATTGGCCAGTGCCAGATCATCTCTTCCACCGCGAAACACACAGCAGGGGGACACAGAAAATCCTCCCCTTTTCTCTAAAAGGGAGTGGCGGTGTTGAGAGCTGTACTGTTTGCAGTGGTCAGGGTGAGAGCATGTGATGGTTATTATATGGACTGGGATGTCTCAGGGGGAGGTGAGGAAGTTATTGAGCAGACCATTGCTGCAGAAACATTGTGGTCAATGGAGGGCTGAAAGGTGGACAGCTGGGATTTTGTAAGTGAATTGATAAGAACACCGTGTAGTGAGATGGGATCTTTCACATCTAACCGACAGGGTAGAAATCTCTCACAATGCCCCCAACCCCTGAGTGCTGCTCTACATCCCAATCCGGAGTCTGTACTGAAAGCTCTGCACTCATTCAGATCAGCATCTTATAATTAGAGAGTGAAGATATCAGAGGAAGGGTTTAAATCGCTAGAAGTCCTTTTCTCCTGTCCTTCTGGGATTGTAGCCCAAGTCAATATGAGAGAGTGAAGACAAAAATACAAGTTAAATTTATTTTATACAGGATATTGAGCAGAGGATAAACATGCAGAGTGCGACCAGTGACTACCTGCAGTGGAAACTCAGTCAGCGGAAAGAGAAACGGAATCAGCTGAACAAAGATTTGGACAATCTGCTGCTGGAACACGCTGAACTAAAGTTTGACCCCAACAAAACAATAGCCAGGTACAAACCATTCAATCTCACCATTCCTGTGAAGCTGAGACCCCTCTTATCCTCATCAGCTCCATTAGATATCTTCCAGCGATTACCCGCAAAGCGCTCTCTGCACCTGACCTGTTGGACTTTAACCTGGTGTTAAACTTCTTACTGTCCTTAGAACATAGAACATAGAACAGTACAGCACAGAACAGGCCCTTCGGCCCACGATGTTGTGCCGAGCTTTATCTGAAACCAAGATCAAGCTATCCCACTCCCTATCATCCTGGTGTGCTCCACGTGCCTATCCAATAACCGCTTAAATGTTTCTAAAGAGTCTGACTCCACTATCACTGCAGGCAGTCCATTCCACACCCCAACCACTCTCTGCGTAAAGAACCTACCTCTGATATCCGTCCTGTATCTCCCACCACGAACCCTATAGTTATGCCCCCTTGTAATAGCTCCATCCACCCGAGGAAATAGTCTTTGAACGTTCACTCTATCTATCCCCTTCATCATTTTATACACCTCTATTAAGTCTCCCCTCAGCCTCCTCCATAGGAGGAGCTAGGGCTATTCTCCTCCGAGAGAACAGCCCTAGCTCCCTCAACCTTTCCTCATATGACCTACCCTCCAAACCAGGCAGCATCCTGGTAAATCTCCTCTGCACTCTTTCCAGCGCTTCCACATCCTTCTTATAGTGAGGTGACCAGAACTGCACACAATATTCCAAATGTGGTCTCACCAAGGTGCTGTACAGTTGCAGCATAACCCCACGGCTCTTAAACTCCAACCCCCTGTTAATAAAAGCTAACACACTACAGGCCTTCTTCACAGCTCTATCCACTTGACTGGCAACCTTTAGAGATCTGTGGATATGGACCCCAAGATCTCTCTGTTCCTCCACAGTCTTCAGAACCCTACCTTTGACCCTGTAATCCACATTTAAATTTGTCCTACCAAAATGAATCACCTCACATTTATCAGGGTTAAACTCCATTTGCCATTTTTCAGCCCAGCTTTGCATCCTATCTATGTCTCTTTGCAGCCTACAACAGCCCTCCACCTCATCCACTACTCCACCAATCTTGGTGTCATCAGCAAATTTACTGATCCACCCTTCAGCCCCCTCCTCTAAGTCATTAATAAAAATCACAAATAGCAGAGGACCAAGCACTGATCCCTGCGGCACACCGCTAGCAACCTGCCTCCAATCCGAAAATTTTCCATCGACCACCACCCTCTGTCTTCGGTCAGACAGCCAGTTACCTATCCAATCGGCCAACTTTCCCTCTATCCCACACCTCCCCACTTTCATCATAAGCCGACCATGGGGGACCTTATCAAACGCCTTACTAAAATCCATGTATATGACATCAACTGCCCTACCTTCATCAACACACTTAGTTACCTCCTCAAAAAATTCTATCAAATTTGTGAGGCACGACTTGCCCTTCACGAATCCGTGCTGACTATCTCGGATTAATCCGCATCTTTCTAAATGGTCGTAAATCCCATCCCTAAGGACCCTTTCCATCAATTTACCAACCACCGAAGTAAGACTAACCGGTCTATAATTACCAGGGTCATTTCTATTCCCTTTCTTAAACAGAGGAACAACATTCGCCATTCTCCAGTCCTCTGGCACCATCCCCGTGGACAGCGAGGACCCAAAGATCAACGCCAAAGGCTCTGCAATCTCATCCCTTGCCTCCCACAGAATCCTAGGATACATTTCATCAGGCCCAGGGGACTTATCGACCTTCAGTTTATTCAAAACTGAACACACTGGTCACCCCGACACTCTGGTCACCCCGACACTCTGGTCACCCCGACACACTGGTCACCCCGACACACTGGTCACCCCGACACACTGGTCACCCCGACACACTGGTCACCCCGACACACTGGTCACCCCGACACACTGGTCACCCCGACACTCTGGTCACCCCGACACTCTGGTCACCCCGACACTCTGGTCACCCCGACACTCTGGTCACCCCGACACTCTGGTCACCCCGACACTCTGGTCACCCCGACACACTGGTCACCCCGACACACTGGTCACCCCGACACACTGGTCACCCCGACACACTGGTCACCCCGACACTCTGGTCACCCCGACACTCTGGTCACCCCGACGCTCTGGTCACCCCGACACACTGGTCACCCCGACACACTGGTCACCCCGACGCTCCGGTCACCCCGACACACTGGTCACCCCGACACACTGGTCACCCCGACACACTGGTCACCCCGACACTCTGGTCATCCCGACGCACTGGTCACTCCAATGCCCCCTGACGCCTTCGTCCCCCCCGCGACCTCTTTCCCCCGCGACCTCTTTCCCCCGCGACCTCTTTCCCCCGCGACCTCTTTCCCCCGCGACCTCTTTCCCCCGCGACCTCTTTCCCCCGCGACCTCTTTCCCCCGCGACCTCTTTCCCCCGCGACCTCTTTCCCCCGCGACCTCTTTCCCCCCGCGACCTCTTTCCCCCGCGACCTCTTTCCCCCGCGAACTCTTTCCTCCGCGACCTCTTTCCTCCGCGACCTCTTTCCCCGCGACCTCTTTCCCCGCGCCATCGTCCCCCCGCGCCCACGTCCCCCCGCGCCCACGTCCCCCCGCGCCCTCGTCCCCCCGCGCCCTCGTCCCCCGCGCCCTCGTCCCCCCGCGCCCTCGTCCCCCCGCGCCCTCGTCCCCCAGCGCCCTCGTCCCCCCGCGCCCTCGTCCCCCCGCGCCCTCGTCCCCCCGCGCCCTCGTCCCCCCGCGCCCTCGTCCCCCCGCGCCCTCGTCCCCCCGCGCCCTCGTCCCCCCGCGCCCTCGTCCCCCCGCGCCCTCGTCCCCCCGCGCCCTCGTCCCCCCGCGCCCTCGTCCCCCCGCGCCCTCGTCACCCCGCGCCCTCGTCACCCCGCGCCCTCGTCCCCCCGCGCCCTCGTCCCCCCGCGCCCTCGTTCCCCCCCGCTCCCTCGTCCCCCCGGTGCCCTCGTCCCCCCGGTGCCCTCGCCCCGCCCCCCCGTGCCTTAGGCCCGCCCCACCCGGTGCCATAGTCCCGCCCACCACCCCCCGGTGCCCTCGCCCACCCCCCGGTGCCCTCGCTCACCACCCCGGTGCCCTCGCCCACCCCCCCGGTGCCCTCGTTCCCTCCCCCCCCCCCCCCCGGTGCCCTCCCCCCTCCCCCCCGGTGCACTCGTCCCCTCCCTCCCCCCCCTCGGTGCCCTCGTCCTCTCCCCCCCCGGTGCCCTTGTCCCCCCTCCGCTGGTGCCCTCGTCCTCTCCCACCCCCCGGTGCCCTCGTCCCCACCCCCCGGTGCCCTCGTCCCCACCCCCCGGTGCCCTCGTCCCCACCCCCCGGTGCCCTCGTCCCCACCCCCCGGTGCCCTCGTCCCCCCCCACCGGTGCCCTCGTCTCTCCCCCGCCCAGTGCCCTCGTCGTCACCCCGCCCCCCTCCCCCGGTGCCCTTGACCCCCCCCCGGTTCCCTCGTCCCCTCCACCCCCCCCGGTTCCCTCGTCCCCTCCACCCCCCCCGTGCCCTCGCCCTCTCCCCCAGTGCCCTCGCCCCCCACCCTCCGGTGCCCTCGCCCACCCCACGGTGCCCTCGCCCCCCACCACTGTGCCCTCGCCCCCCACCCGGGTGCCCTCGCCCCCCACCCCGGTGCCCTCGCCCCCCACCCCGGTGCCCTCGCCCCCCACCCCGGTGCCCTCGCGCCCCACCCCGGTGCCCTCGCCCCCCCCCCGGTGCACTCGCCCCCCACCCCGGTGCCCTCGCCAGTCCCCCCGGGTGCCCTCGCCAGTCCCCCCGGTGCCCTCGCCCGTCCCCCCCCCCCCGGTGCCCTCCCCCCCGGTGCCCTCGTCCCCTCCCTCCCCCCCCTCGGTGCCCTCGTCCTCTCCCCCCCCAGTGCCCTCGTCCTCTCCCCCCCCAGTGCCCTTGTCCCCCCTCCGCTGGTGCCCTCGTCCTCTCCCACCCCCCGGTGCCCTCGTCCCCACCCCCCGGTGCCCTCGTCGCCAACCCCCGGTGCCCTCGTCCCCCCCACCGGTGCCCTCGTCTCTCCCCCGCCCGGTGCCCTCGTCGTCACCCCGCCCCCCTCCCCCGGTGCCCTTGACCCCCCCCCCCGGGTTCCCTCGTCCCCTCCACCCCCCCCCGTGCCCTCGCCCTCTCCCCCCCCGGTGCCCTCGCCACCCACCCCGGTGCCCTCGCCACCCACCCCGGTGCCCTCGCCCCCCACCCTCCGGTGCCCTCGCCCACCCCACGGTGCCCTCGCCCCCCACCCCACGGTGCCCTCGCCCCCCACCCCGGTGCCCTCGCCCCCCACCCCGGTGCCCTCGCCCCCCACCCCGGTGCCCTCGCCCCCCACCCCGGTGCCCTCGCCCCCCACCCCGGTGCCCTCGCCAGTCCCCCCCGGTGCCCTCGCCAGTCCCCCCGGTGCCCTCGCCCGTCCCCCCCGGTGCCCTCGCCCGTCCCCCCCGGTGCCTTCGCCCGCCCCCCCCCGGTGCCCTCGCCCGCCCCCCCCCGGTGCCCTCGACAGACCTCACCAGTGGCCTCGTGCGCGCCCACCCCCCGTGCCCTCGCCCAACCCCCCGGTGCCCTTGCCCACCCCCGGTGCCCTCGCCCACCCCCGTGCCCTCGCCCACCCCCCGTGCCCTCGCCCACCCCCCGTGCCCTCGCCCACCCCCCCGTCCTCTCGACCACCCCCCGTGCCCTCGCCCACCCCCCGTGCCCTCGCCCACCCCCCGTGCCCTCGCCCACCCCCCGTGCCCTCGTGCACCCCCCATGCCCTCGCCCACCCCCCCGTGGCCTCGCCCGCCTCCCCGTGCCCTCGCCCGCTCCCCCGTGCCCTCGCCCGCCCCCCGGTGCCCTCGCCCACCCCCACGGTGCCCACATCCGCCCGCCGGCGCCCTCGCTCCCTCCCCCCGGTGCCCTCGGCCTCTCCGCCCCGGTGCCCTGGTCCCCTCGGAGCCTGTGCCCTCGTCCCACCCACCCCCTCCCTCGGAGCCCTCGTCCCCCCCGGTGCCCTCGTCCCCTCCCCCCGGTGCCCTCCCCCCCTCCCCCCCGGCGCCCTCCCCCCCTCCCCCCCGGCGCCCTCCCCCCCGGCGCCCTCGTCCCCTCCCCCCCGGCGCCCTCGTCCCCTCCCCCCCGGCGCCCTCCCCCCCCTCCCCCCCGGCGCCCTCCCCCCCCACCCCCCGGCGCCCTCCCCCCCCACCCCCCGGCGCCCTCCCCCCCCACCCCCCGGCGCCCTCCCCCCCTCCCCCCCGGTGCCCTCCCCCCCGGTGCCCTCCCCCCCTCCCCCCCGGTGCCCTCCCCCCCTCCCCCCCGGTGCCCTCCCCCCGGTGCCCTCCCCCCCTCCCCCCCGGTGCCCTCGCCCCTCCCCCCCCGGTGCCCTCGTCCCCTCCCCCCCGGTGCCCTCGTCGTTCCCCCCCCCCCGGTGCCCTCGACCCCCCCCTCCTCCCCCGGTGCCCTCCCCTCCCCCCGGTGCCCTCCCCCTCTCCCCCCGGTTCCCTCGTCCCCTCACCCCCGGTGCCCTCGCCCCCCCCGGTGCCCTCCCCCACCCCCCCTGTGCCGTCGTCCCCCCCCCCCCCCCCGGTGCCCTCGTCCCCACCCCCCGGTGCCCTCGTCCGTTCCCCCCACCCCCCCGGTGCCCTCGTCCGTCCCCCCACCCCCCCCCGGTGCCCTCGTCCGCACCCCCCGGTGCCCTCGTCCCCACCCCCCGATGCCCTCGTCCCCACCCCCCGATGCCCTCGTCCCCACCCCCCCGGTGCCCTGGTCCCCACCCCCCCGGTGCCCTGGTCCCCACCCCCCCGGTGCCCTCGTCCCCACCCCCCCGGTGCCCTGGTCCCCACCCCCCGGTGCCCTGGTCCCCACCCCCCCGGTGCCCTGGTCCCCAGCCCCCCGGTGCCCTGGTCCCCACCCCCCGGTGCCCTGGTCCCCACCCCCCGGTGCCCTGGTCCCCACCCCCCGGTGCCCTGGTCCCCACCCCCCGGTGCCCTGGTCCCCACCCCCCCGGTGCCCTGGTCCCCAGCCCCCGGTGCTCTCGTCCCCAGCCCCCGGTGCCCTCGACCCCCCCTTCCCCCGGTGCCCTCGACCCACCTCCCCCGGTGCCCTCGTCCCCACCGCCCGGTGCCCTCGTCCCCCCCTCCCCCAGTGCCCTCGTCCCCACCCCCGGTGCCCTCGACCCCCCCGGTGCCCTTGTCCCCCCCTCCCCCGGTGCCCTCGACCCCCCCCGGTGCCCTCGTCCCCCCCCTCCCCCGGTGCCCTCGTCCCCCCCCTCCCCCGGTGCCCTCGACCCCCCCCCCCCAGTGCCCTCGTCCCCTCTTCCCCCGGTGCCCTCGACCGCCCCCGGTGCCCTCCCCCCCCTCCCACCCCGTTGCTCTCCTCCCCCCCTCCCCCGGTGCCCTCGACCCCCCCCCTGGTGCCCTCGAGCCCCCCCCCCCCCCGGTGCTCTCGTCCCCCCCTCCCCCGGTGCCCTCGTCCCCACCCCCCGGTGCCCTCGTCCCCACCCCCCAGTGCCCTCGTCCCCACCCCCCGGTGCCCTCGTTTCCCCCCCGGTGCCCTCGTTTCCCCCCCGGTGCCCTCGTTCCCCCCCCCCGGTGCCCTCGTCCCACCCTCCAGTGCCCTCGTCCCCACCCCCCCGGTGCCCTCGTTCCCCCCCCGGTGCCCTCGTCCCACCCCCGGTGCCCTCGTCCCCCCCCGGGGCCTTCGTCCACCACCCGTTGCCCTCGCCCACCACCCGTGCCCTCGCCCACGCCCCTGTGCCCTCGCCCGCCCCCCCCCGTTGCACACGCCCCCCCGGTGCCGTCGCTCGCCGCCCCGGTGCCCTCGCCCGCCCCCCCGGTGCCTCGCCCGCCCCCCCGGTGATCCCGCCCACCCCCGTGGTGCCCCGGCCCCTCCCCCTGGTGCCCTCGCCCCCTCCCCCCCGGTGCCCTCGCCCCCTCCCCCCTGCCCTCGCCCCCTCCCCCCGGTGCCCTCGCCCACTCCCCCCGTGCCCTCGCCCCCTCCCCCCGGTGCCCTCGCCCCCTCCCCCCCGGTGCCCTCGCCCCCTCCCCCGTGCCCTCGGCCCCTCCCCCCGTGCCCTCGCCCCCCCCGGTGCCCTCGTGCCCCCCCGCCCCCGGTGCCCTCGTCCCCACCCCCCGGTGAACTCGTCCCCACCCCCCGGTGCCCTCCCCCCCCCCCCTCCCCCCCCGTGCCCTCGCCCCCTCCCCCCCCCGGTGCCCTCGCCCCCACCACCCGGTGCCCTCGCCCCCTCCCCCCCGTGCCCTCGCCCCCTCCCCCCCGGTGCCCTCGTCCCCCCGTGCCATCGTCCCCACCCCCCGGTGCCCTCTCCTCCCCCCCCGGTGCCCTCGCGCCCCCACCCGGTGCCCTCGCCCCCTCCTCCCCCGGTGCCCTCGCCCCCTCCTCCCCCGGTGCCCTCGTCGTTCCCCCCCCCCCGGTGTCCTCGACCCCCGGTGCCCTCCCCCTCCTCCCCCGGTGCCCTCCCCCTCCCCCTCCCCCCGGTGCCTTCCCCCTCCCCCCCGGTGCCCTCGTCCCCTCCTCCCCCGGTGCCCTCGACCCCCCCCCGGTGCCCTCGTCCCCCCCCGGTGCCCTCGAGGCCCCCCCGGTGCCCTCGTCCCCCCCTCCCCCCCTGTGCTCTCGCCCCTTCCCCCCGGTGCCCTCGGCCCCCCCCCGTGCCCTCGTCTCCCCCCCCCCAGTGCCCTCGTCCCCCCCCCCCGGTGCCCTCGTCCCTTCCCCCCCGGTCCCCTCGTTCCCCCCGGTGCCCTCGTCCCCCCCTGCCCCGGTGCCCTCGTCCCCCCCTTCCCCCGGTGCCCACGTCCCCCCCCTCCCCCGGTGCCCTCGACCCCCCCCTGTGCCCTCGTCCCCCACTCCCCCCGGTGATCTCGCCCCCTCCCCCCGTGCCCTCGCCCCCTCCCCCCGTGCCCTCGCCCCCTCCCCCCCGATGCCCTCGCCCCCTCCCACCCGTGCCCTCGCCCCCTCCCCCCCGGTGCCCTCGCCCCCCTCCCCCCGGTGCCCTCGCCCCCCTCCCCCCGGTGCCCTCGCCCCCTCCCCCCGGTGCCCTCGCCCCCTCCCCCCGGTGCCCTCGCCCCCTCCCCCCCTTGCCCTCGCCTCCTCCCCCGATGCCCTCGCCCCCTTCCACCCATGCCCTCGCCCACCACCCGTTGCCCTCACCCACCCCCCATGCCCTCGCCCGCCACCCCGTTGCACTCGACCCCCCAGTGCCCTCGCCCCCCCGTTGCCCTCGCCCCCCGGGGCCCTCGCCCCCCCGGTGCCCTCGCCCCCCGGTGCCGTCGCTCGCCCCCCCCGTGCCTCGCCCGCCCCCCCGCTGATCCCGCCAGCCCCCCCGGTGCCCTCGACCCCCCCCCGGTGCCCTCGAGGCCCCCCCGGTGCCCTCGTCTCCCCCCCCCAGTGCCCTCGTCCCCCCCCCCCCCCGGTGCCCTCGTCTCCCCCCCCCCCCCCCCACCCCCCCCCCGGTGCCCTCGTCCCTTCCCCCCCGGTGCCCTCGCCCCCCCCCCCCGGTGCCCTCGCCCCCCCCTCCCCCGGTGCCCTCGACCCCCCCTCCCCCGGTGCCCTCGACCCCCCCTGTGCCCTCGTCCCCCCCTCCCCCCGGTGCCCTCGCCCCCTCCCCCCGGTGCCCTCGCCCCCTCCCCCCGGTGCCCTCGCCCCCTCCCCCCGGTGCCCTCGCCCCCTCCCCCCGGTGCCCTCGACCCCTCCCCCCGTGCCCTCGCCCCCTCCCCCCGTGCCCTCGCCCCCTCCCCCCGGTGCCCTCGCCCCCTCCCCCCCGGTGCCCTCGCCCCCTCCCCCCCGGTGCCCTCGCCCCCTCCCCCCCGGTGCCCTCGCCCCCTCCCCCCCGGTGCCCTCGCCCCCTCCCCCCGGTGCCCTCGCCCCCTCCCCCCGGTGCCCTCGCCCCCTCCCCCCGGTGCCCTCGCCCCCTCCCCCCGGTGCCCTCGCCCCCTCCCCCCGGTGCCCTCGCCCCCTCCCCCCCGGTGCCCTCGCCCCCTCCCCCCGGTGCCCTCGCCCCCTCCCCCCGGTGCCCTCGCCCCCTCCCCCCGGTGCCCTCGCCCCCTCCCCCCGGTGCCCTCGCCCCCTCCCCCCCGGTGCCCTCGCCCCCTCCCCCCCGGTGCCCTCGCCCCCTGCCCCCCCGGTGCCCTCGCCCCCTCCCCCACGGTGCCCTCGCCCCCTCCCCCACGGTGCCCTCGCCCCCTCCCCCCCGGTGCCCTCGTCCCCTCCCCCCGGTGCCCTCGTCCACCCCCCGGTGCCCTCGTCCACCCCCCGGTGCCCTCGTCCACCCCCCGGTGCCCTCGTCCCCCCCCGGTGCCCTCGTTCCCCCCCCCCCGGTGCCCTCGTCCCACCCCCGGTGTCCTCGTTCCCCCTCCCCGGTGCCCTCGCCCACGCCCCCGGTGCCCTCGCCCACGCCCCCGGTGCCCTCGCCCACCACCCGTTGCCCTCGCCCACGCACCTGTGCCCTCGCCCGCCCCCCCGTTGCACTTGCCCCCCCCGGTGCCCTCGCCCCACCCCCGGTGCCCTCGTTCCCCCCCCACCGGTGCCCTCGCCCACCCCCCCGGTGCCCTCGCCCACCACCCGTTGCCCTCGCCCAGCACCCGTGACCTCGCCCATGCCCCCATGCCCTCGCCCGCCCCCCCCGTTGCACTCGCCCCCCCCCGGTGCCCTCGCCCACCCGGTGCCGTCGCTCGCCCCCCCGGTGCCCTCGCCCGCACCCCCGGTGCCTCGCCCGCCCCCTCGCTGATCCCGCCCGCCCCCCTGGTGCCCTCGCCCCCTCCCCCCGGTGCCCTCGCCCCCTCCCCCCGGTGCCCTCGCCCCCTCCTCCCGGTGCCCTCGCCCCCTCCCCCCCGGTGCCCTCGCCCCCTCCCCCCCGGTGCCCTCGCCCCCTCCCCCCCGGTGCCCTCGCCCCCTCCCCCCCCGGTGCCCTCGCCCCCTCCTCCCGGTGCCCTCGCCCCCTCCTCCCGGTGCCCTCGCCCCCTCCTCCCGGTGCCCTCGCCCCCTCCCCCCCAGTGCCCTCGCCCCCTCCCCCCCGGTGCCCTCGCCCCCTCCCCCCCCGGTGCCCTCGCCCCCTCCCCACCTGTGCCCTCGCCCCCTCCCCCCCGGTGCCCTCGACCCCTCCCCCCCGGTGCCCTCGACCCCTCCCCCCGTGCCCTCGCCCCCTCCCCCCCGTGCCATGCCCCCTCCCCCCCGGTGCCCTCGTCGTCCCCCGGTGCCCTCGTCCCCACCCCCCGGTGCCCTCGTCCCCCCCTCCCCCACCGTGCCCTCGTCCCCCCCTCCCCCACCGTGCCCTCGCCCCCTCCCCCCCGGTGCCCTCGCCCCCTCCCCCCCGGTGCCCTCGCTCCCTCCCCCCCGTGCCCTCGCCACCTCCCCCCCGGTGCTCTCGACACCCCCCCCGGTGTCCTCAACCCCCCCCCCCCCCGGTGCCCTCGACCCCCCCCCCCCGGTGCCCTCGGGCCCCCCCCGGTGCGCTCGTCCCCACCTCCCCCCCGGTGCCCTCGTCCCTCAACTGTGCCCTCGTCCCCCCCCCCCCGGTGCCCTCGTCCCCCCCTCCCCCCCGGTGGCCTCGCCCCTTCCCCCCCGGTGCCCTCCCCCCCCCAGTGCCCTCGTCCGTCCCCCCCCCCGGTGCCCTCGTCCCTTCCCCCCCGGTCCCCTCGTTCCCCCCGGTGCCCTCGCCCCTTCCCCCCCGGTGCCCTACCCCCCCGGTGCCCTCGTCCGTCCCTCCCCTCCCCCGGTGCCCTCGTCCCCCCCTCCCCCGGTGCCCTCATCCCCCCCCTCCCCCGGTGCCCTCGTCCGTCCCCCCCTCCCCCGGTGCCCTCGTCCGTCCCCCCCTCCCCCGGTGCCCTCGTCCGTCCCCCCCCTCCCCCGGTGCCCTTGTCCGTCCCCCCTCTCCCCCGGTGCCCTCGCCCTCTCCTCCCCGGGTGCCCTCGCCCCCTCCCCCCGGTGCCCTCGCCCCCTCCCCCCGGTGCCCTCGCCCCCTCCCCCCGGTGCCCTCGCCCCCTCCCCCCCGTGCCCTCGCCCCCTCCCCGCGTGCCCTCGCCCCCTCCCCCCCGTGCCCTCGCCCCCTCCCCCCCGTGCCCTCGCCTCCTCCCCCCGTGCCCTCGCCCACCCCCCGTGCCCTCGCCCCCCCGGTGCCCTCGCCCACCCCCCCGGTGCCCTCGTCCCCTCCCCCGGTGCCCTCGTCCCCCCCCCGGTGCCCTCGTCCCCCCCCCGGTGCCCTCGTCGTCCCCTCCCCACGGTGCCCTGGCCCGCCCCCCCCGGTGCCCTCGTCCACCCCCCGATGCCCTCGCCCACCCCCCCGTGCCCTCGCCCACCCCCCCGTGCCCTCGCCCACCCCCCCGTGCCCTCGCCCACCCCCCCGTGCCCTCGCCCACCCCCCGTGCCCTCGCCCACCCCCCCGTGCCCTCGCCCACCCCCCCGTGCCCTCGCCCACCCCCCCGTGCCCTCGCCCAACCCCGTGCCCTCGCCTACCCCCCGTGCCCTCGCCCGCCCCCGGGGCCCTCGCCCACCCCCCGGTGTCCTCGACCCCCCCCCAGTGCCCTCGTCCCCCCCCTCCCCCGGTGCCCTCGACCTCCCCCGGTGCCCACGTCCTCTCCTCCCCGGTGCCCTCGTCCCCCCCACCAGTGCCCTTGTCCCCCCCTCCCCCCACCGGTGCCCTCCCCCCCCGGTGCCCTCGTCGTCTCCCCCCCGGTGCCCTCGGCCCTCCCCTCCCCGGTGCCCTCGCCCACCCCCCCGGTGCCCTCGCCCACCCCCCCGGTGCCCTCGCCCACCCCCCCGGTGCCTTCGCGCATCCCCCCGGTGCCCTCGCCCACCCCCTGGTGCCCTCGCCCACCCCCTGGTGCCCTCGCCCACCCCCCGGTGCCCTCGTCCCCCCCGGTGCCCTCGCCCACCCACCCCGGTGCCCTCGCCCACCCACCCCGGTGCCCTCGCCCACCCCCCCGGTGCCCTCGCCCACCCCCCCGGTGCCCTCGCCCACCCCCCCCGGTGCCCTCGCCCACCCCCCCCGGTGCCCTCGCCCACCCCCCCCGGTGCCCTCGCCCACCCCCCCCGGTGCCCTCGCCCACCCCCCCCGGTGCCCTCGCCCACCCCCCGGTGCCCTCGCCCACCCCCCCGGTGCCCTCGCCCACCCCCCCGGTGCCCTCGCCCACCCCCCCGGTGCCCTCGTCCCCCCCTCCCCCGGTGCCCTCGTCCCCCCCTCCCCCGGTGCCCTCGTCCCCCCCTCCCCCGGTGCCCTCGTCCCCCCCTCCCCCGGTGCCCTCGTCCCCCCCTCCCCCGGTGCCCTCGTCCCCCCCTCCCCCGGTGCCCTCGTCCCCCCCTCCCCCGGTGCCCTCGTCCCCCCCTCCCCCGGTGCCCTCGTCCCCCTCTCCCCCAGAGCCCTCGACCCCCCCCCGGTGCCCTCGTACCCCCCTCCCACCCGGTGCCCTCCCCCCCCCCTACCCCCCGGTGCCTCTTCCCCCCACCGGTGCCCTCGACCCCCCCCGGTGCCCTCGTCCCCCGGTGCCCTCGTCCCCCCCTCCCCCGGTGCCCTCGACCCCCCCCCGGTGCCCTCGTCCCCCCCTCCTACCCGGTGCCCTCCCCCCCCTACCCCCCGGTGCCCTCTTCCCCCCACCGGTGCCCTCGACCTCCCCCGGTGCCCTCGTCCTCTCCTCCCCGGTGCCCTCGTCCCCCCCCAGTGCCCTCGTCCCCCCCTCCCCCCCGGTGCCCTCCCCCCCCCCCCCACCCCGGTCCCCTCGTGTCCCCCCGGTGCCCTCGTCGTCTCCCCCCCGGTGCCCTCGTCCCCCCCTCCCCGGTGCCCTCGTCCCCCCCTCCCCGGTGCCCTCGCCCACCCCCCCGGTGCCCTCGTCCACCCCCCCGGTGCCCTCGTCCACCCCCCCGGTGCCCTCGTCCACCTTCTGTTGCCCTCGTCCACCCCCCGGCGTGCCCTCGCCCACCCACCCGGTGCCCTCGCCCACCCCCCCGGTGCCCTCGCCCCCTCCCCCCCGGTGCCCTCGCCCCCTCCCCCCCGGGCCCTCGCCCCCTCCCCCCCGGTGCCCTCGTCCACCCCCCGATGCCCTCGCCCACCCCCCTGTGCCCTCGCCCAACCCCGTGCCCTCGCCCACCCCCCGTGCCCTTGCCCCCCCCGGTGCCCTCGCCCACCCCCCGGTGCCCTCGGCCCCCCCCCGGTGCCCTCGTCCCCCCCTCCCCCGGTGCCCTCGACCTCCCCCGGTGCCCACGTCCTCTTCTCCCCGGTGCCCTCGCCCCCCCCCGGTGCCCTCGTCCCCCCCTCCCCGGTGTCCTCGCCCACCCCCCCGGTGCCCTCGCCCACCCCCCCGGTGCCCTCGCCCACCCCCCGTTGCCCTCGCCCACCCCCCGTTGCCCTCGCCCACCCCCCGTTGCCCTCGCCCACCCCCCGGTGCCCTCGCCCACCCCCCCGGTGCCCTCGCCCACCCCCCCGGTGCCCTCGCCCACCCCCCTGTGCCCTCGCCCACCCCCCGGTGCCCTCGCCCATCCCCCGGTGCCCTCGCCCATCCCCCGGTGCCCTCGCCCACCCCCCCCGGTGCCCTCGCCCACCCCCCCCGGTGCCCTCGCCCACCCCCCCGGTGCCCTCGCCCACCCCCCCGGTGCCCTCGCCCACCCCCCCGGTGCCCTCGCCCACCCCCCCGGTGCCCTCGCCCACCTCCCCGGTGCCCTCGCCCACCTCCCCGGTGCCCTCGCCCACCCCCCCCGGTGCCCTCGCCCACCCCCCAGGTGCCCTCGCCCACCCCCCAGGTGCCGTCGCCCACCCCCCCCCGGTGCCCTCGCCCACCCCCCGGTGCCCTCGCCCACCCCCCGGTGCCCTCGCCCACCCCCCGGTGCCCTCGCCCACCCCCCCGGTGCCCTCGTCTACCCTCTGGTGCCCTCATCCACCCTCTGGTGCCCTCATCCACCCCCCCGGTGCCCTCGTCCACCCTCTGGTGCCCTCGTCCACCCCCCCGGTGCCCTCGTCCACCCCCCCGGTGCCCTCGTCCACCCTCTGGTGCCCTCGTCCACCCCCCCGGTGCCCCCGTCCACCCCCACGGTGCCCCCGTCCACCCCCACGGTGCCCCCGCCCACCTCCCCGGTGCCCTCGCCCACCTCCCCGGTGCCCTCGCCCACCCCCCCGGTGCCCTCGCCCACCCCCCCGGTGCCCTCGCCCACCCCCCCGGTGCCCTCGCCCACCCCCCAGGTGCCGTCGCCCACCCCCCCCGGTGCCCTCGCCCACCCCCCGGTGCCCTCGCCCACCCCCCGGTGCCCTCGCCCACCCCCCGGTGCCCTCGCCCACCCCCCCGGTGCCCTCGTCCACCCTCTGGTGCCCTCATCCACCCCCCCGGTGCCCTCGTCCACCCTCTGGTGCCCTCGTCCACCCCCCCGGTGCCCTCGTCCACCCCCCCGGTGCCCTCGTCCACCCTCTGGTGCCCTCGTCCACCCCCCCGGTGCCCCCGTCCACCCCCACGGTGCCCTCGTCCACCCCCCCGGTGCCCTCGTCCACCCCCACGGTGCCCTCGCCCACCTCCCCGGTGCCCTCGCCCACCTCCCCGGTGCCCTCGCCCACCCCCCGGTGCCCTCGCCCACCCCCCCGGTGCCCTCGCCCACCCCCCCCGGTGCCCTCGCCCACCCCCACGGTGCCCTCGTCCACCCCCACGGTGCCCTCGTCCACCCCCACGGTGCCCTCGTCCACCCCCCGGCGTGCCCTCGTCCACCCCCCCGGTGCCCTCGCCCACCCCCCCGGTGCCCTCGCCCCCTCCTCCCCCGGTGCCCTCGCCCACTCCCCCCCGGTGCCCTCGCCCCCTCACCCCCTCCCCCCCTCGCCCTCGCCCCCTCCCCCCCGGTGCCCTCGTCCACCCCCCGGTGCCCTCATCCCCCCCGGTGCCCTCATCCCCCCCGGTGCCCTCGCCCACCCCCCCATGCCCTCGCCCAACCCCGTGCCCTCGCCCACCCCCCCGTGCCCTTGCCCCCCCCGGTGCCCTCGCCCACCCCCCCGGTGCCCTCGTCCCCTCCCCCCCGGTGCCCTCGTCCCCTCCCCCCCGGTGCCCTCGCCCCCCCGGTGCCCTCGTCCACCCCCCCGGTGCCCTCGCCCACCCCCCCGGTGCCCTCGCCCACCCCCCTGTGCCCTCGCCCACCCCCCGGTGCCCTCGCCCACCCCCCGGTGCCCCCGTCCTCCCCCCCGGTGCCCCCGTCCTCCCCCATACGTCCCAGTCTCCCCCCGACGCCCCCGTCCACTCTCCCTACCCCCCCGAGATCCCCTTCCCCCACCGACGCCCCCTTTCCCCCCGCGACGCCCTCTTCCCCCCCCCCCGACGCCGCCGTCCTCGCCTGTCCCACCCCGTTACCCCCCCTGTCCCAACCCCCGTTCCCCCCCCCCCCCCGTCCCCACCCCCGACGACACCCCCCCCCCCGTGCACCCCCGGCGCCTGCGTCCCCCCGATGCGCTCATCCATTGAGGGTTATTCAGTTGAGGAAGGAAAGACTGACAGACAGGAAAAGGCGGTGGTGTTGCATTGTAGATTAAGGATATTGATAGAATATTGAGGAAAGTTATTAGCACAGACAATATGGAATCTGTATGGCCTGAGTAAAGGAACACCAAGGGGCAAAAAGCATTTGCGGAGGTGTATACTGTAGTGATAATGTTGGGAATAGCATTAGACAGGTAATCTGAGATGCATGTGTTGAAGGAACACCTGTGATTATGGGTGAGTTTAATCTGCATATAGATTGTGAGAGTCAAATTAGTCATAGAACAATAGAGGAGGAATTTCTGGAGTGTACACGGGATGGTTTTCTGGAGCAATACATTGAGGAACCAACAAAGCAACAGGCCATCTTGGACTGGGTATTGTGCAATGAGAAAGGATTAGTTGGCAATCTCTTTGTGAGAAAACCCTTGGGAATGAGTAACCATATGATATGATGTGGAGATACCAGCACTGGACTGGGGTGGGCACAGTAAGAAGTCTCATAACACCAGGTTAAAGTCCAACAGGTTTATTTGGTAACATGAGCTTTCGGAGTGTCGCTCCTTCATCGGGTGAGCCACCTGATGAAGGAGCAGCGCTCCGAAAGCTAGTGCTACCAAATAAACCTGTTGACTTTAACCTGGTGTTATGAGACTTCTTACTGTGCCTGTAATATGATCGAATTCCTTGTCAAGTTGAATTGTGATGAGATTGATTCTGAGACCAGGGTCCTGAATCTCAAAGCACAAAGAACAGTACAGCACAGGAACAGGCCCTTCGGCCCTCCAAGCGTGTACCGATCATGTTGCCTGCCTAAACTAAAACCGTATACTCTTACAGAGTCTGCATCCTTCCATTCCCATCCTATTCATGTATTTGTCTAGTTACCCCTTAAATGTCGCTATCATACCTGCCCCCACCAGGCAGTGCGTTCCAGACATTCACCACTCACTGTGTAAAAAAACTTGCCTTGCACATCTCCTCTAAACTTTTCCCCCATGCACTTTGTAAAACTCCACGGAGGTGAAAGTCCTGTCACCAAGTTACTTTATTTACACCGTACACCTATCCACAGCCAGCTCTCCAGTTGCTCCCTGCTGAATGCCGGCTGGGAGCCTGACACACCTGCTTTAAATAGGGAGCACGAGGCCCCCTGATTTAACCATCAATTAAGACTGATCAGGTACTTCAAGCCAACCTCATTAGCCTGGCTGAAGTCATCACACACCTTAAATCTATGTCCCCTCGTACTTGACTTTTCTACCCTAGAAAAGAGCGTCTGACTATCCACTCTGTCCATGCCACTCATAATCTTGTAAACCTCTATCAGATCACCCCTCAACCTCCGTCATTCCAGTGAGAACAAACCAAGTTTATCCAACCTCTCCTCATAGCTAATACCCTCCAGACCAGGTAACATCCTAGTAAATTTCTGCTGTACCCTCTCTGAAGCATCCACATCCTTCTGGTAGTGTGGCAACCAGAATTGTACACAATATTCTAAATGAGGCCTAAGGTTCTGTACAGCTGCAGCATGACCTGCCAATTTTTATACTCAATGCCGTGACTGATGAAGGCAAGCATGCTGTATGCTTTCTTGATTACCTTATCCACCTGTGTTGCCACTTTCAGTGATCGGTGGACATGTACACCCAGATCTCTCTGCCTGTCAATTCTCCGAAGTGTTCTACCATTTACTGTATAATTCCTACATGCATTGGATCTTCCAAAATGCATTATCTCACACTTGTCCGGATTAAACTCCATTTGCCATTTCTCTGCCCAAGTCTCCAACCGGTCTAAATCTTGCTGTATCCCCTGACAATCCTCTTCACTATCCTCGACTGCGCAAATTTTTGTGTCGTCTGCGAACTTACTAATTAGACCAGCTACACTTTCCTCCAAATCATTTATATATACCACAAACAACAAAATTCCCAGAACTGATCCCTATGGAACACCACTAGTTACAGCCTTCCATTCAGAAAAGCACCCCTTACTGCTACCCTCTGTCTTCTATGGCCAAGCCAGTTCTGTATCCATCTTGCCAGCTCTCCTCTGATCCCGTGTGACTTCACCTTTCATACCAGTCTACCATGAAGTACCTTGTCAAAGGCTTTACTGAAGTCCATGTATAGAACATCCACTGCCTTTCCCTCATCTTTCATCTTTGTTACTTCCTCGAAAAACTCGATCAAGTTAATGAGGCACGACCCCCCCTTTACAAAACCATGCTGTCTATCACTAGTAAGTCCATTTGTTTCCAAATGTGTGTGAACCCTGTCCCTAAGAATCTACCAGTGACGTAAGGCCCACCGGCCTATAATTTCCTGGATTATCCCTGCTGCCCTTCTTAAACAATGGAACAACATTGGCTATCCTCCAGTCCTTTGGAACTTCACCTGTAGCCAATGAGGATACAAAGATTTCTGTCAAGGCCCCAGCAATTTCTGCCCTTGCCTCCCTCAGTATTCTGGAGTAGATCCCATCAGGCCCTGGAGACCTATCTAATTTAATGCTTTTTAAGATGCCCATTACCTCCTCCTTTTTGATGTTGACATGACCCAGAATATCTACACACACTACCCTAGGCTCCTCATCCATCAAGGTGAATCCTCTTTGGTGAATACTGAGGCAAAGTATTCATTTAGTATCTCGCCCATTTCCTCTGGTTCCATGCATAGATTCCTTCTACTATCCTTGAGTGGACCAACCCTTTCCCTGGCTCCCCTCTTGCTCTTTACATACGTATAAAATGCCTTAGGATTTTTCTTAATCCTGTTAATAAAGGTAACTATGATGGGATGAGGCATGAATCGGCTATGATAATTTGAGGAACATTACTGCAAGGGGAAGGAAGGACAGCGTAAGAGTTTTAACAACACCAGGTTAAAGTCCAACAGGTTTATTTGGTAGCAAATACCATTAGTTTTTGGAGCGCTGCTCCTTCGTCAGATGAAGTGGAAAGGACAGTGGACAGACAGTGGCAGGCATATAAGGAATGAATAGGTGAACTCCAGAAGTTTTTTGCGGCCAAACCATTGCTTACAAGAGAAATTAGAGATAGTATCAGGTTCAAGAAAAAAGTCTACAAATTGGCAAAAAAAAAGCAACAGACCTGAGGATTGGGAGCAGTTTAAAATTCTGCAAAGGAGGACCAAGGGATTAATTAAGAAGGGGAAAATACAGTATGAAGGTAAGCCAACTGGGAGCATTAAAACTGACTGTAAACGTTTCTATAGGTACGTAAAGAGAAAAAGATTGACAAAAATGAATGTAGGCCCCTTACAGTCAAACGGGAGAATTCGTAATGGGGAATAAAGAAATCGCTGAGGAACTAAATTTGTACTTTGCTTCTGTCTTCGCAACGGAAGGCATGAATAAAATACCAGAAGTTCTGAGAGAAACAAGTTTTAGTGAGGAACTGAAGGTAATTAGTATTAGTAGAGAAATCGTTTTGGGGAAATTGATGGATTGACAGTGGATAAATCTTCAGGGCCTGATAATCCCAGAGTACTTAAGGAAATGGCCCTGGAAATAGTAGATCCATTGGTGGTTATTTTCCAAAATTCTTTGCACTCTGGACTGGTTCCTACAGATTGGAGGGTAGCTATTCAAAAAGGGAGGTAGAGAGAAAAAAGGGAAATTTAGACCAGTTAGCCTAATGTCAGTACTGGGGAAGTTGCTGGAGTCCATTCTCAAGGATTTCATAGCTCAGTATTATCTCCAGATTTGAGGATGATACAAAGCTGAATGGGAGGGTGAATTGTGAGGAGAGATACTTCAGAGTGATTCGAACAGGCTGAGTGAGTGGGCATATGCTTTGCCATTTCGGTAGCTGTAAGAGGAAGGCAAATTATTATTTGAATAGATGTAAGTTGGGAGAGGTGGATACTAAGCGAGACCTTGGTGTCCTCGTGAATCAGTCGCTGAAAGTAAATGTGCAGGTATAGCAGATAGTGAAGAAGGCAAATGGTATATTGGCCTTTACAGCGAGGTTTTGAGTATAGGAACATGGATGTTTTACTGTAATTGTACAGGGTGTTGGTGAGGCCACATTTGAAGTATTGTGTGTAGTTTTGGTCTCCTTATCTGTGGAATGTTGTCCTTGCTATAGAGGGAGTACAGCGAAAGTTTACCATCGCTCCGATAACCCTATTGTCCCAACAAACATATCACCCCGACCCACTCGTCGCTCCGGTCCCCTTGTTGCCCCTGCCCCCTCGTTGCCCCAGACCCCTTGTCACCCCAAATCCCTTTAAGAAATGTATTTTAATCATGTTCCTTTGCAGGAATTTTCTAGCAGCCCCTGGAAGTTGTCGGCACCGTTTTGTGTGTAACCGGTGTCCTCTAATTGTTACTGAAGCAATATGATGGAATCAAATATTTATTTTTAATCTGGACTAATGCACTGATCTTTTGCTGAGTGGAGCTTGATTTTGGATAATTGACAGGTCAGGTGATGTCTAAGGACAGTTTTTCCACAGAAAAGTCCAAGGATTTAGTTTCTCAGATGCTGATTGGACTTGTGATGGAAAGCAGTGTGTCGGTCTCTCTCTCTCTCCCAGAGGCTTTCTGAAAGTTCCAGGACTGGGAAGCCTCGGAGATTTAATGCAACATTCAAAGAACCAATTCACAGCAGGTGTTAAAAAGTTGAAAACTCAGCATCATGTGAGCATACTTGCTTTTTGTGCCAAGTCTATAAAGGGGTGTATGTTTGTGGGATGTTGTTTGACTTGGAACATCATAGAAAGCTAGCTGTTAAGGTTTATACTGTATCATGTTTGAATTGTGTAATTGGTAAAAGTTATGCTAATCCTTTTTATTATATTTTAAGTGTTCTTAAATAAATTTATTTGATAAAAGTTTCCTACTGGGTCACTTGAATCATACCTGGAGTGAAACACCTGATGCTCATCAATGCCAAAATCAAATGTAAAAACTTTGGGTCTAGGCTGACTTTGTAAAACACCTTGGAGTTTCTGGCCTGGGTCATAACACTTGGGGGCTCTTTTGCGGGATTAAAATCTATATTCATTGTTTGGTTTGAGATTATTGGACTCAAAGACACAAAGTGGTGAGTGTATTTGTGTTTTCTTTTCAGGTGTTGCATTTGGTTCAAATAGGGAGTGTCTTGTAGAATAGGGGCTCTTTCAGTGGCTAAAAGTTTCCTGGGGGTGGAAGAAGTCACTCAGGGTGGTTTACAAAAGGTGACTCTGCAAATGACATTATCCGAAGGGGCGAGGACGGCGGAGATAATTGTGGCAATAGCTTAGCATTTAAAATTGCCAGAAACACAGTCGGAGTCACTGGAAATGGCTAGAATTCATTTACAAATGAAACCACTTGAACATGAAAAAGAATTAAAGCAGCTTGAATTCAAAGCAAAAGAAAGAGACAGTAGCTAAAGCAAGAGACAGAGAGGAACAAAAAGAAAAGAAATGAAACTGCTTGAATTACAGATAAAGGAAAAAGAAAAGTAAAGAATGGCCCCAGTAGAACAAAAAGAGAAGGAGAGAGAATTTGAACTTGGCAAACTGGAAATAAAATGTGCACGTCAAATTAAAATGGCAGAGGTAAAGGGAAAAGTCGAGAGTAGTGATGAGGACAGTGAGGAAGAGCGAAAGCACCACAGTCAAAGGCCTAGAGGGGGTCTATTTAAATATGTCCAGGTGTTGCCAAGGTTTGATGTGAAGGATGTAGAGGCCTTTTACATTTCATAGAATCATAGAATCTCTACGGAGCAGAAAGTGGCCATTTGGCCCATCGAGCCTGCACCAGCAACAATCCCACCCAGGCCCTATCCCCATAACTCCACGTATTCACCCTGCTAATCTTCCTGACATTAAGGGGCAATTGAGCATGGCCAATCAATCTAACCCACACATCTAGAAGAGTGAGAGGGGATCTCATAGAAACTTATAAAATTCTAATGAGGTTAGACAGGGTAGATTCAGAAAGAATGTTCCCAATGGTGGGGGAGTCCAGAACTAGGGGTCATAGTTTGAGGATAAGGGGTAAACCTTTTCGAACTGAGGAAAAATTTCTTAACCCAGAGGGTGGTGAATGTGTGGAATTCACTACCATAGAATGAAATTGAGGCCAAAACATTGCATGATTTCAAGAAGAAATTAGATATAGCTCTTGAGGCTCAAGGGATATGTGAGGAAGGGGGGGATCAGGATATTGAATTTGATGATCAGCCATGATCAAGATGAATGGCGGAGCAGGCTCAAGGGGCCGAATCGCCTACTCCTGCTTCTAGTTTCTATATTTTTATCTTTGGAGAAAGTAGCTAAACAAATGAAATGGCCATTGACCATGTATTGATCCAAACAAAGTTGGTAGGTAGGGTTAGTGAGGTGTTTACGTCACTATCAGAGGAAGTATCTGGGGATTAAGACGAGGTGAAAAAAGCCATCTTAAGTTCATATGGACTAGTGCTGGAAGCCTACTGCCAGTGGTTTAGAAATCTAAGGAGAGAACCTGGTCAAACGTTCATAGAATTTGAAAGGATCAAACAAAGTAATTTTGATAGGTGGATAAAGGCTTTGAAAATGTACCAGACGTATGAAGCTCTTAGAGAAATGATTATTTTGGAGGAGTTAAAAAATTTACTTCCCAAAGCAGTGAGAACTTGAGTGGAAGAACAGAGGGTTAAAACTGCGAGGTTAGCAGTAGAAATGGCAAATGATTATGAACTAATTCATAAATTAACACACCCTCATCGCCCTGGCACCCCTGTCGCCCCAGCACCTTCATCATCTGGTCACCCCATCACTCCAACATCCTCATAAATCAATAGAGAAATTATCTTGTCCAGGAAGTGTTAATCTTGGCTAACACTATAGCTGGATCACAGGTGGGAGGGATACCTACTGTGGTTGAAAAGCCAGTGGAAAATCTAATAACTGAGTTGTTAAAGGACGCATATAGCTGGGATTTTTCCTGATTGTGTGGTAACAAGGTCACAAAGTCATAGGCTAAGATGAGGAGAAATCAAATAATAAAGATAAAGAAATCAGAAACGATTTTTGATCAGATAGTTGGAAAAGAACAAGAAGAGTTGGAGGATGAAGTGGATATTTTTAGTTCAGGAAAGTTAGCAGTTACAACGGAAAGATAGAGAGATCCAACAGTTGTATCAGAAAGCATACAGGAAAGAAGAATCTGAGTGTATGCTGGAATGTTACCTTAAAAATTATGTCTTAATGAGGAAATGGAGACCGTTACATATTCAGGTGGATGAAAAATGGGCAGAAGTTCATCAAATGGTATTAGCAGTGCGTTATAGAAAGGAGGTGTTGTGGGTAGCAAATGAAGTACCAATAGGAGGTCATTTGGGAGTAAGGAAGACTCGCGCTAAAACACAAAAACATTTGCTGGTCATGTCACACATATCAGGTAATAGGGAAACTTCAAGTGGTGATAAAACCAGCACACTCAATACCCATTCCAGCATTTGAGGAACCTTTTACCAGGGTCTTAATTGATTGCATAGGACCTCTACCTAAAACGAAAAGTGGGAATCAGTGTCTGTTGACCATTATGATTGTGTCCGTTATGGTCATTTAATTTTGTAATATTACAGCTGAAAGGATTGTAGAGGAGTTAATTACTTTTTTTATTAGATAATGTCTACCTACAGAAATACAACCAATTCAAGGATCAAAATTATTCAAGGAGGTTAAGGATAGCTTAAGGTATAAAACACTTTAAATCAACTGCGTACCATCCAGAATCGCAGGGAGCGCTACAGCGGTGGCATCAAACTATAAAGACAATGTTGAGGGCTTATTGCCAGGTTTATGTGAAGGATTGGGATAAAGGAATTCCATTTGTACTTTTTGCAATTAGGGATGCACCTAATGTGTCCACTAAATTCAGTCCATTTGAATTGATTTTTGTCATGAGGTGAGAGGACCACTTAAATTGATTAAGGATCAATTGGTCAGTCAGCGTTCTGAGACTACATTATTGGACTATGTGTAACATTTTAGGGAAAGATTAAATAGAGCAGGTGAATTGGCTAGACAACATTTAAAAGTAGCACAGCATGTGATGAAACAGGAAGTGGATCAGAAATTTGTAGTTTTGTTACTGGGGATAAAGTCTTATTATTACTACCAATGGTAGCTGAACCATTAAAAGCAAGGTTTAGTGGACCATATCAAATTGAAAGGAAATTGAGTGAGGTGAATTATTTGAAAAGAATGCCAGATAGAAGGAAAACTGAGAGTGTCATGTGAATAAGCTCAAACGGTATTTTGATAGGGAAGGAAAACAAAAGTAGGATGTGTTAGTGGATAAAACGCAAAGTGAAGAATCAAGTCCAGAAAATTCTGAATTGGACAATCCTCAAATTAAATTGGTTAATGAGGAAGTTATCAGAAATTAGAATAAATTATTGAGTTACTGTCCAGAGGAAAATCAAAATGACCTGAAAGAGTTATTAAAATCACATGGAGAGATATGTGGGGATAAGCTGGGAAATACTAAAATAGTTATACATGATGTAGATGTAGGAAATGCTGTTCCAATTATACAACATCCTTATAAATTTAAGCCAGGTTGGCACAGGTTCAAAAGGAGATTGAGAGCATCCATTAAAATGACCAAATTGAAGTGAGTTGCAACGAATGGAGCTCACCCAAAGTCATGGAACCAAAACCAGATGGTACCCAACGATTGCGTGGACTACAGGAAAGTTAATACATTTACAGAATCAGATTTGTATCCTATTCTTCATTTGGAGGACTGCATTGAGAAAGTGGGGCAAGCAACTTTTATCCCCAAACTTGACTTACTCAAAGGTTGTTGGCAGGTATCTTTATCCAAAAGGGCGAAGGAGATTTCAGCTTTCATGACACCAAACGCTTTGTCTTGCCATTTGAAATGGAAAACGGCCCAGGCCACATTTCAAAGATTAACAAACAAGGTCATTTCAGGATTACCCAATTGTGTAGTGTATATAGACAATGTGGTGATTTTTAGTCAGACATGGAAAGAACATTTGAAGCATCTGGCGGAATTGATCGATTGACTTCAGGAGACGGGCTTGGTGGTAAACCTGGCTAAGAATGAGTTTGGAAAAGCCCAAGTCACATTCCTCAGCCATATAATTGGACGTGGATAGATGGCCCCACGGGATGTGAAAACAAAGGTTATTGGGGAATTCCCAATACCGTTGACGAGAAGAGAAATACTGAGATTTCTGGGCTCGATAGGCTTTTATAGGAAATTCATGCCAAATTTTAGCAGCATGGTTGCTCCACTGACTTGTCTCCTGAAGAAGCGTAGCAAATTTCAGTGGACGGCGGAGTATCAGCAGGCATTTGACATTCTGAAAGCTGTGTTAACCACTGCTCCTGTGCTGGCCACATCAAATTATGCAAAACCATCCAAGGGAAATGAGCCCGGTCAGGTCGTCAAAGTTTCGGTAGGGGAACATGTGGCAAATAGTGACCACAACTCTGTTAACTTTAGGATAGTAATGGACAAGGATGAGTGCTGTCCTACGGGCAGGGTGCTAAATTGGGGGAAGGCTGACTATAGCCGGATTAGGCAGGAATTGGTGGATGTTGATTGGGAGAGGATGTTCGAGGGTAAGTCCGCGTCTGGCATGTGGGAGTCTTTTAAGGAACTATTGATAAGGCTGCAGGATAGGCATGTGCCTGTAAAAAGGAAAGATAGGAAAGGTAGGATTCGAGAGCCGTGGATAACCAGGGAAATTGAGGATCTGATTAAAATGAAAAGGGAGGCGTACGTTAAGTCCAGGCAACTGAAAACAGATGGAGCTCTGGAGGAATACAGAGAGAGTAGGAAAGATCTCAAACGGGGAGTTAGAAGGGCAAAAAGAGGGCACGAGATGTTCTTGGCAGGCAGGATTAAGGAGAATCCTAAGGCATTCTATTCATACGTTAGGAACAAAAGAGTTGTCAGGGAGAAAATCGGACCTCTCAGGGACAAAGGAGGGGAATTATGCTTAGAACCCAAGGGAATAGGGGAGATCCTAAATGAATACTTTGCATCGGTATTCACGAAGGAGAGGGGCGTGTTAACCGGGAGTGTCTCGGAGGGAGGTGTTGACCGTTAGAGAAAATCTCCATTACGAGAGAGGAAGTGTTAGGTTTTTTAGGGAACATTAAAACTGACAAAGCCCCAGGGCCTGATGGCATCTATCCTCGACTGCTCAGGGAGACGAGAGAGGAAATTGCTGGGCCTCTGACGGAAATCTTTGTCGCTTCTTTGGACACGGGTGAGGTCCCTGAGGATTGGAGGATAGCGAATGTGGTCCCGTTGTTTAAGAAGGGTAGCAGGGATAACCCAGGAAATTATAGGCCGGTGAGCTTGACGTCCGTGGTAGGGAAGTTGTTGGAGAGGATTCTTAGAGACAGGATGTATGTGCATTTAGAACGGAACAATCTCATTAGTGACAGACAGCATGGTTTTGTAAGAGGGAGGTCGTGCCTTACAAATTTGGTGGAGTTTTTTGAGGAAGTGACAAAAACGGTTGATGAAGGAAGGGCCGTGGATGTCGTCTATATGGATTTCAGTAAGGCATTTGACAAAGTCCCACATGGCAGGTTGGTTAAGAAGGTTAAGGCTCATGGGATACAAGGAGAAGTGGCTAGATGGGTGGAGAACTGGCTTGGCCATAGGAGACAGAGGGTAGTGGTCGAAGGGTCTTTTTCCGGCTGGAGGTCTGTGACCAGTGGTGTTCCGCAGGGCTCTGTACTGGGACCTCTGCTATTTGTGATATATATAAATGATTTGGAAGAAGGTGTAACTGGTGTAATCAGCAAGTTTGCGGATGACACGAAGATGGCTGGACTTGCGGATAGCGAAGAGCATTGTCGGGCAATACAGCAGGATATAGATAGGCTGGAAAATTGGGCGGAGAGGTGGCAGATGGAATTTAATCCGGATAAATGCGAAGTGATGCATTTTGGAAGAAATAATGTAGGGAGGAGTTATGCAATAAATGGCAGAGTCATCAGGAGTATAGAAACACAGAGGGACCTAGGTGTGCAAGTCCACAAATCCTTGAAGGTGGCAACACAGGTGGAGAAGGTGGTGAAGAAGGCATATGGTATGCTTGCCTTTATAGGACGGGGTATAGAGTATAAAAGCTGGAGTCTGATGATGCAGCTGTATAGAACGCTGGTTAGGCCGCATTTGGAGTACTGCGTCCAGTTCTGGTCGCCGCACTACCAGAAGGACGTGGAGGCATTGGAGAGAGTGCAGAGAAGGTTTACCAGGATGTTGCCTGCTATGGAGGGTCTTAGCTATGAGGAGAGATTGGGTAGACTGGGGTTGTTCTCCTTGGAAAGACGGAGAATGAGGGGAGATCTAATAGAGGTATACAAGATTATGAAGGGTATAGATAGGGTGAACAGTGGGAAGCTTTTTCCCAGGTCGGAGGTGACGATCACGAGGGGTCACGGGCTCAAGCTGAGAGGGGCGAAGTATAACTCAGACATCAGAGGGACGTTTTTTACACAGAGGGTGGTGGGGGCCTGGAATGCGCTGCCAAGTAGGGTGGTGGAGGCAGGCACGCTGACATTGTTTAAGACTTACCTGGATAGTCACATGAGCAGCCTGGGAATGGAGGGATACAAACGATTGGTCTAGTTGGACCAAGGAGCGGCACAGGCTTGGAGGGCCGAAGGGCCTGTTTCCTGTGCTGTACTGTTCTTTGTTCTTTGTGGCCATTGATGTGAGTGATGTGGGCGTCGGTCTGTACTATTACAAGAAGACGATGAGAGAATAGAACAGCCTATTGGATGTTTTTCCATAAAGCTACATGATCATCAGAAGAAATATTCAACCAAAAAGAGATCTTGAGTCTGATGCTGGCATTGCAACATTTTAACATTATTTTCCAGTAATTCATCTGAGATGATTGTGTACAATAATCACAATCCATTACCGTTTTTAGAGAAATTTAAGAATAAAAATGCAAGACTGTTTAGATGGAGTCTATTGTTGCAGCCATTCAATTTGAAAATTGTACATGTGGCAGGAAGAGAGAATGTGATTGCCGATGCTTTGTCACGAATATGGTAAAAGGAGGAATGTTTGATGGTGGAAGGACTGAAATGGACTATACCACTGTTATGTTTACATGTTTTGATTTTATAAAATGTATGTATACCTATTGTAGAGTACTAGTAGTGTGAAACAAAAACGTTTTGGAAAATAAAGCCATCTTTGAATATTGATGGTTCATTTTGTTCTTGAGGGAAGTGTGATGGTACTGTGCCTTTGAAATGTATTTGAATCATGTTCCTTTGCAGGATGTTTCTAGCAGGCCCTGGATGTTGTCGGCATCGTTTTGTATGCAACCAGTGTCCTCTAATTGTTACTGAAGCAATATAATGGACATATTTATTTTTAATCTGGACTAATGCAGTGTCCTCGGGTTTTATGATCCCTTGAGTGGAGCTTGATTTGAAATGATTGACAGGTCAGGTGGTGCCTGGGACAGTTTTTTCCACAGAAAATTCCAAGGATTTAGTTTCATTTTTCTCAGATGCTGTTTGGACATGAGCCAGAAAGCAGTGTCTCAGTCACTCTCTCTCCCCAGAGGCTAGCTGTAAGTTCCAGGACTGGGAAGCCTCAGAGTTTTAATCCAACATTCAAAGAACCAATTCACAGCAGGTGTTAAAAAGCTGAAAACCCAGCATCACATGAGCATTCTTGCTTTTTGTCTAGAAAGAGGTGTATGTTTGTGGGATGTTGTTTGACTTGGAACATCATAGAAAGCTAGCTGTTAAGGTTTATACTATATCACGTTTGAATCTTGCAATTGGCAAAAGTTATGCTAATTCTTTTTTATTATATTTTAAGTTGATCTTAAATAAATTTATTTGATAAAAGCTTCCAACCGGGTCACTTGAATCATACCTGGAGTGAAACACCTGATGCTCGCCTATGCCAAATTCAAATGTGAGAACTTTGGGTCTAGGCTGACTTTGTAAAACACCTTGGAGCTTCTGGCCTGGCTCTTAACAACCCTCATCACCCTGACACCTGAATCACCCGGCACCCATGTACCCTGGCACCCGCATCACCCCGGCACCCATGGCACCCCGCATCACCCCGACATCCTCATCAATGATGCTGAGAGTCACGCTTGCTGCTAAGATTCTCCTTATACACCTATGACTGTATGGCCAAATTCCCCTCCAACTTGATTTTCAAGTTTGCTGATAACACTACCATAATGGGTCAGATCTCAAATAATGACAAGATAGAGTACAGTAAAGAGACAGAGAATCTGGTGAATTGGTGCAATGACAATAATCTCTCCCTCAATGTCAACAAAATGAAGGAGATAGTCATCGTCTTCAGGAAGCATAGTGGAGGAAATTCCCATCGACATCAACTGGGATGAAGTGGAAATGGTGGAGAGCTTCAGGTTTCTAGGTGTCCAGATCACCAACAATCTGTCCTGGTCCCTCCATGCTGACACTATAGTTAAGAAAGCCCGCCAGCGCTTCTACTTTCGCAGAAGACGAAGGAAATTTGGCATGTCTGCTACGACTCTCACCAACTTTTACAGATGCACCATAGAAAGCATTCTTTGTGTTTGTATCTCAGCTTGGTACGGCTACTGCTCTGTCCAAGACCGCAAGAAACTACAAAGGGTCGTGAACGAAGCCCAGTCCATCACACAAATCCATTGACTCTGTCTACACTTCCCACTGCCTCAGAAAAGTAGCCAGCATAATCAAGGATCCCATGCATTCTCTCTTTCACCTTCTTCCATCGGGAAAAAGATACAAAAGTCTGAGGTCACGTACCAACCGACTCAAGAACAGCTTCTTCCCTGCTGCCACCAGACTTTTCAATGGATTTACCTTGCATTAAGTTGATCTTTCTCTACACCCTGGCTATGATTGGAAAACTACATTTTGTACCCTCTCCTTTCCTACTGTATGAACAATGTGTCTTGTATAGCATGCAAGAAACAATACTTTTCACTGTATACTAATACATGTGAAAACAATAATTGAAATCAAAGAGTCATACTCAATGCTGAGATTCACGCTCGATGCTGAGATTCAGACTCGATGCTGCAATTCACACTCGATGCTGAGAGTCACACTCGATGCTGAGATTCACACTCGATGCTGCAATTCACACTCGATGCTGAGAGTCACACTCGATGCTGAGATTCACACTCGATGCTGCAATTCACACGCGATGCTGAGAGTCACACTCGATGCTGAGATTCACACTCGATGCTGAGATTCACACTCGATGCTGCAATTCACACTCGATGCTGAGAGTCACACTCGATGCTGAGATTCACACTCGATGCTGCCAATCACACGCGATGCTGAGAGTCACACTCGATGCTGAGATTCACACTCGATGCTACAATTCACACTCGATGCTGAGACTCACACTCGATGCTGAGATTCACACTCGA
The DNA here is from genome assembly GCF_964213995.1 of Mustelus asterias. Lineage (NCBI taxonomy): Eukaryota > Metazoa > Chordata > Chondrichthyes > Carcharhiniformes > Triakidae > Mustelus > Mustelus asterias. The sequence goes on along the minus strand of NC_135813.1, from coordinate 49,508,311 downwards.
TGCTGAGATTCACACGCGAATCTGAGATTCACACTCGATGCTACAATTCACACGCGATGCTGAGATTCACACTCGATGCTACAATTCACGCTCGATGCTGAGATTCACACTCGATGCTGAGAGTCACACTCGATGCTGAGATTCAGACTCGATGCTGAGATTCAGACTCGATGCTGAGATTCACACTCGATGCTGCGATTCACACTCGATGCTGCGATTCACACTCGATGCTGCGATTCACACTCGATGCTGCGATTCACATGCGATGCTGAGAGTCACACTCGATGCTGAGATTCACACTCGATGCTGCCAATCACACGCGATGCTGAGAGTCACACTCGATGCTGAGATTCACACTCGATGCTACAATTCACACTCGATGCTGAGAGTCACACTCGATGCTGAGATTCACACTCGATGCTGAGATTCACACGCGAATCTGAGATTCACACTCGATGCTACAATTCACACGCGATGCTGAGATTCACACTCGATGCTACAATTCACACTCGATGCTGAGAGTCACACTCGATGCTACAATTCACACTCGATGCTGAGATTCACACTCGATGCTGAGATTCACACTCGATGCTGAGATTCACACTCGATGCTGAGATTCACACTCGATGCTGAGATTCACACTCGATGCTGAGATTCACACTCGATGCTGCAATTCACACGCGATGCTGAGAGTCACACTCGATGCTGAGATTCACACGCGAATCTGAGATTCACACTCGATGCTACAATTCACACGCGATGCTGAGATTCACACTCGATGCTGAGATTCACACTCGATGCTGCAATTCACACTCGATGCTGAGATTCACACTCGATGCTGAGATTCACACTCGATGCTGAGATTCACACTCGATGCTGCAATTCACACTCGATGCTGAGAGTCACACTCGATGCTGCAATTTACACTCGATGCTGAGATTCACACTCGATGCTGAGATTCACACTCGATGCTGCAATTTACACTCGATGCTGCGATTTACACTCGATGCTGAGATTCACACTCGATGCTGAGATTCACACTCGATGCTGAGATTCACACTCGATGCTGAGATTCACACTCGATGCTGCAATTCACACTCGATGCTGAGATTCAGACTCGATGCTGCAATTTACACTCGATGCTGAGATTCACACTCGATGCTGCAATTTACACTCGATGCTGAGATTCACACTCGATGCTGCAATTTACACTCGATGCTGAGATTCACACTCGATGCTGAGATTCACACTCGATGCTGAGATTCACACTCGATGCTGAGATTCACACTCGATGCTGCAATTTACACTCGATGCTGAGAGTCACACTCAATGCTGCAATTTACACTCGATGCTGAGATTCACACTCGATGCTGAGAGTCACACTCGATGCTGAGATTCAGACTCGATGCTGAGATTCACACTCGATGCTGAGATTCACACTCGATGCTGCGATTCACACTCGATGCTGAGATTCACACTCGATGCTGAGATTCACACTCGATGCTGAGATTCACACTCGATGCTGCGATTCACATGCGATGCTGAGAGTCACACTCGATGCTGAGATTCACACTCGATGCTGCCAATCACACGCGATGCTGAGAGTCACACTCGATGCTGAGATTCACACTCGATGCTGAGAGTCGCACTCGATGCTGAGATTCACACTCGATGCTGAGATTCACTCGCGAATCTGAGATTCACACTCGATGCTACAATTCACACCCGATGCTACAATTCACACTCGATGCTGAGAGTCACACTCGATGCTACAATTCACACTCGATGCTGAGATTCACACTCGATGCTGAGATTCACACTCGATGCTGCAATTCACACGCGATGCTGAGAGTCACACTCGATGCTGAGATTCACACTCGATGCTGAGATTCACACTCGATGCTGAGATTCACACTCGATGCTGAGATTCACACTCGATGCTGAGATTCACACTCAATGCTGCAATTTACACTCGATGCTGAGAGTCACACTCAATGCTGCAATTTACACTCGATGCTGAGATTCACACTCGATGCTGAGATTCACACTCGATGCTGCAATTCACACGCGATGCTGCAATTCACACTCGATGCTGAGATTCACACTCGATGCTGAGAGTCACACTCAATGCTGCAATTTACACTCGATGCTGAGATTCACACTCGATGCTGAGAGTCACACTCGATGCTGAGAGTCACACTCGATGCTGCAATTTACACTCGATGCTGAGATTCACACTCGATGCTGAGATTCACACTCGATGCTGAGATTCACACTCGATGCTGCAATTTACACTCGATGCTGAGATTCACACTCGATGCTGAGATTCACACTCGATGCTGAGATTCACACTCGATGCTGAGATTCACACTCGATGCTGAGATTCACACTCGATGCTGAGATTCACACTCGATGCTGAGATTCACACTCGATGCTGAGATTCACACTCGATGCTGAGATTCACACTCGATGCTGAGATTCACACTCGATGCTGAGATTCACACTCGATGCTGAGATTCACACTCGATGCTGAGATTCACACTCGATGCTGAGATTCACACTCGATGCTGAGATTCACACTCGATGCTGAGATTCACACTCGGTGCTGTGATTCACACTCGGTGCTGTGATTCACACTCGGTGCTGTGATTCACACTCGATGCTGCGATTCACACTCGATGCTGAGAGTCACACTCGATACTGAGATTCACACTCGATGCTGAGATTCACACACGATGGAAACAAATTAAAACATGCTACCGTGCAAAGGGACCTGGGGGTCCTTGTGCATGAGACGCAAAAGCCCAGTCTGCAGGTACAACAGGTGATTAAGACGGCAAATGGGATGTTGGCCTATATCGCGAGGGGGATAGAATATAAAAGCAGGGATGTCTTGATGCACCTGTACAGGGCATTGGTGAGGCCGCAGCTGGAATACTGTGTGCAGTATTGGTCCCCTTATATGAGGAAGGATATATTGGCATTGGAGGGAGTGCAGAGAAGGTTCACCAGGTTGATACCGGAGATGAGGGGTTTGGATTATGAGGAGAGGCTGAGGAGATTGGGTTTGTACTTGTTGGAGTTTAGAAGGATGAGGGGGGATCTTATGGAGACTTATAAGATAATGCAGGGGCTGGATAGGGTGGAGGCGGAGAGATTCTTTCCACTTAGTAAGGAAGCTAAAACTAGAGGACACAGCCTCAAAATAAAGGGGGGGTCGGTTTAAGACAGAGTTGAGGAGGAACCTCTTCTCCCAGAGGGTGGTGAATCTCTGGAATTCTCTGCCCACTGAGGTGGTGGAGGCTACCTCGCTGAATATGTTTAAAGCGCGGATGGATGGATTCCTGATCGGTAAGGGAATTAAGGGTTATGGGGATCAGGCGGGTAAGTGGTACTGATCCACGTCAGATCAGCCATGATCTTATTGAATGGCGGGGCAGGCTCGAGGGGCTAGATGGCCTACTCCTGCTCCTATTTCTTATGTTCTTATGTTCTTAATTCATACTCGATGCTGAGATTCACATTCGATACTGAGATTCACACTCGATACTGAGATTCACCCTCGATACTGAGATTCACACTCGATGCTGAGATTCACACTCGATACTGAGATTCACACTCGATGCTGAGATTCACACTCGATGCTGCGATTCACACTCAATGCTGCAATTCATACTCGATACTGAGATTCACATTCGACGCTGAGAGTCACACTCGATGCTGAGATTCATGCTCGATGCTGAGATTCACACTCGATGCTGAGAGTCACACTCGATGCTGAGAGTCACACTCGATGCTGAGAGTCACACTCGATGCTGAGAGTCACACTCGATGCTGAGATTCTCACTCGATGCTGAGATTCACACTCGATGCTGAGAGACACACTCGATGCTGAGATTCACACTCGATGCTGAGATTCACACTCGAGGCTGAGATTCACACTCGAGGCTGAGATTCACACTCGATGCTGCGATTCACACTCGAGGCTGAAATTCACACTCGATGCTGCGATTCACACTCGATGCTGCGATTCACACTCGATGCTGAGATTCACCCTCGATGCTGAGATTCACACTCGATGCTGAGATTCACACTCGATGCTGAGATTCACACTCGATGCTGAGATTCACACTCGATGCTGAGATTCACACTCGGTGCTGTGATTCACACTCGATGCTGCGATTCACACTCGATGCTGAGAGTCACACTCGATGCTGAGAGTCACACTCGATACTGAGATTCACACTCGATGCTGAGATTCACACACGATGGAAACAAATTAAAACATGCTACCGTGCAAAGGGACCTGGGGGTCCTTGTGCATGAGACGCAAAAGCCCAGTCTGCAGGTACAACAGGTGATTAAGACGGCAAATGGGATGTTGGCCTATATCGCGAGGGGGATAGAATATAAAAGCAGGGATGTCTTGATGCACCTGTACAGGGCATTGGTGAGGCCGCAGCTGGAATACTGTGTGCAGTATTGGTCCCCTTATATGAGGAAGGATATATTGGCATTGGAGGGAGTGCAGAGAAGGTTCACCAGGTTGATACCGGAGATGAGGGGTTTGGATTATGAGGAGAGGCTGAGGAGATTGGGTTTGTACTCGTTGGAGTTTAGAAGGATGAGGGGGGATCTTATGGAGACTTATAAGATAATGCAGGGGCTGGATAGGGTGGAGGCGGAGAGATTCTTTCCACTTAGTAAGGAAGCTAAAACTAGAGGACACAGCCTCAAAATAAAGGGGGGGTCGGTTTAAGACAGAGTTGAGGAGGAACTTCTTCTCCCAGAGGGTGGTGAATCTCTGGAATTCTCTGCCCACTGAGGTGGTGGAGGCTACCTCGCTGAATATGTTTAAAGCGCGGATGGATGGATTCCTGATCGGTAAGGGAATTAAGGGTTATGGGGATCAGGCGGGTAAGTGGTACTGATCCACGTCAGATCAGCCATGATCTTATTGAATGGCGGGGCAGGCTCGAGGGGCTAGATGGCCTACTCCTGCTCCTATTTCTTATGTTCTTATGTTCTTAATTCATACTCGATGCTGAGATTCACATTCGATACTGAGATTCACACTCGATACTGAGATTCACCCTCGATACTGAGATTCACACTCGATGCTGAGATTCACACTCGATACTGAGATTCACACTCGATACTGAGATTCACACTCGATGCTGAGATTCACACTCGATGCTGCGATTCACACTCAATGCTGCAATTCATACTCGATACTGAGATTCACATTCGACGCTGAGAGTCACACTCGATGCTGAGATTCATGCTCGATGCTGAGATTCACACTCGATGCTGAGATTCACACTCGATGCTGAGAGTCACACTCGATGCTGAGAGTCACACTCGATGCTGAGATTCTCACTCGATGCTGAGATTCACACTCGATGCTGAGAGACACACTCGATGCTGAGATTCACACTCGATGCTGAGATTCACACTCGATGCTGTGATTCACACTCGAGGCTGAGATTCACACTCGATGCTGCGATTCACACTCGAGGCTGAAATTCACACTCGATGCTGCGATTCACACTCGATGCTGCGATTCACACTCGATGCTGAGATTCACCCTCGATGCTGAGATTCACACTCGATGCTGAGATTCACACTCGATGCTGAGATTCACACTCGATGCTGCAATTCACACTCGGTGCTGAGATTTACACTCGATGCTGAGGGTCACACTCGATGCTGAGATTCACACTCGATGCTGAGATTCACACTCGATGCTGAGATTCAGACTCGATGCTGAGATTCACACTCGATGCTGCGATTCACACTCGATGCTGAGATTCACGCTCGATGCTGCGATTCACGCTCGATGCTGCGATTCACGCTCGATGCTGCGATTCACGCTCGATGCTGAGATTCACACTCGATGCTGAGTCACACTCGATGCTGAGATTCACACTCGGTGCTGAGTCACACTCGATGCTGAGATTCACACTCGATGCTACAATTCACACGATGCTGAGAGTCACACTCGATGCTGAGATTCACGCTCGATGCTACAATTCCCGCTTGATGCTGAGATTCACACTCGATGCTGAGATTCACACTCGATGCTGCAATTCATGCTCGATGCTGAGATTCACACTCGATGCTGAGATTCACACTCGATGCTGAGATTCACACTCGATGCTGCAATTCACACTCGATACTGCAATTCACATTCGATGCTGCAATTCACACTCGATGCTGCAATTCACACTCGGTGCTGAGATTCACACTCGATGCTGAGATTCACACTCGATGCTGAGATTCACACTCGATGCTGCGATTCACACTCGATGCTGCGATTCACACTCGATGCTGAGATTCACACTCGATGCTGAGATTCACACTCGATGCTGAGATTCACGTTCGATGCTGAGATTCACGCTCGATGCTGAGATTCACTCTCGATGCTGAGATTCACACTCGATGCTGAGATTCACACTCGACGCTGAGATTCACACTCGATGCTGAGATTCACACTCGACGCTGAGATTCACACTTGCTGCTGGTCGAGAAAGTCAGTATGCAGGTGCAGTACGTAATAAAAAAGGCAAATGGGACGTTGGCATTTATTGCAAAGGGACTGGAGTATAAAAGTGGAGAAGCGTTGTTGCAATTGTATAGGGTGTTGGTGAGGCCATATCTGGAGTATTGTGTCCAGTTTGGGTCTCCTTATGAGAGGAAGGATGTGGTGGCACTGGAGGCAGTTCAGAGGAGGTTCACCAGATTGATTCCAGGGATGGAAAGGGTTGACATATGAGGAGAGATTAAATAGTTTGGGCTTATACATGCTGGAGTTTAGAAGGTTCGAAGGAGATCTGATTGAGGTATATAAAATTATAAAAGGGATCATTGAAGTAAATGTAGACCAAATGTTTCCTCTTGTCGGGCAATCTAGAACAAGAGGTCACAGGTATAGGTTGAGAGGCAGTAGATTTAAAACTGAGATGAGGAGGAACTACTTCTCGTAGAGAGTGGTGAATTTGTGGAACTCGCTGCCCCATAGCGCGGTGGAGTCTGAATCATTAAATGGTTTCAAGAGGGAGATAAGATATATTCTGATGGAAAAAATGGGATAAAGGGATATGGGAAACAGGTCGGGAGATGGATTTGAGACCTGGGAGAGATGATCCATGATCTGATTGAATTGCAGAGCAGTCTCGGAGGGCTGAATCGTCTCCTTCTGCTCCTAATTCCCATGTTCCTTGTTTTGTCCCTATGCTGAGATTCACACTCGAACTTTTATGCCATACCATCTGTCTCAAGGCTGGCCTTACCTGCAGTTTCTTGTCAACTTTTGTCGAATATGGCACTTTAACAAAAGAACTGCTTACTGAAAGATCCTTCTCAGATTATGTTCCTACTTTCAGTAAGTTATTTACCTTTTTGCTCCTCTGTGCTACTTGATCCCAAGAAATAAGTGTGTTGGTTAATTCCTCCTCCCCAAATGAACCACCTCCCAGTTCACTCTATTGACTCTCCTATTTTTATCTGTCCACTCTGCCAGTGTGTTTGTGTCTTTCTCAGTCAAAGTCATTCATTGGCTCTAAGTAAACAGCAGTGGTCCCAGCAGCGATCTTTCAGGAACACCAACCACTTCTTACCAACCAAGAAACTCTTACCCTCTGTTTTCTGTGTAGCCATCATTCAGTCGCATGTTTAATTCACTGCCACTTCTCTTCCAGGAATCCCTGTGAAGACCTTCCGTCTGGCAGGATATCCATTTGTCTCTCTTACTGTGTTCACCCTGATAGCTTTCTGCTGCTCTTCTTGTCTTTGATCTGGTTTCTACCAAATCTCACTCTAAGCTACATCCTCTTTTGCAGCAACTGTCTTTCGCTCTGACTTACAGAATACAGATATGTCTAAAATCTTCTGACCTGGGTGGAAAAACTACCCCCTTACCTTCCTCTAGCCAATCTCCCGATGTAGGGTTCTTCAAAATCTACTCAGCGCAGGAAACCTTGCAGGGAGGCTGCAGAGAAAACCTGTGCAGAAGCCACACTAATCTTTCATGGCACCAGCTATATTGTGGTTAGAGATGATAATGTCACTGGATTTGTAATCCACGGACCCATTCTGATTTACTGAGGACATCGGTTCAAACCCCACCATAGCAATTGGTGGAATTTAAATTCAATTATTAAAGCTGGAATTATGCAGCTCGTCTCAGCAATGGTGACCATGAAACTAGCATTGATGTTAAATCCCATCTGGTTCACTGATGCCCTATAGGAGTGAAATCTGCTGTCTTTAATTGGGTTAAATTCTCCCAAAAAATCTCAATGTTATCCCCAGCAGGAAAACCAGTGGGATTCCCATTGGGAATAGACAGAAGGAATAAACGGGTCTTTTTCCAAATTGCAGGCAATGACTAGTGGGGTACCATAGGGATCGGTGCTAGGACACCAGTTATTCACAATATATAAATGATTTAGTTGAGGGAACTAAATGTAATATCTCCAAATTTGCGGATGACACAAAGCTGGGTGGGAGGGTGAGCTGTGAGGAGGATGCAGGGATGCTTAAGTGTGATTTGAACAAGTTGAGTGACTGGGCAAATGCATGGCTGATGCAGTACAATGTGGATAAATGTGAGGTGATCCATTTTTGTAGCCAAAACAATAAGACAGATTATTATCTGAATGGTTGTAAATTGAGAGAGGGGAGTGTGCAGCGGGACCTGGGTGTCTTGTACACTAGTCACTGAAGGTAAGCCTGCAGGTGCAGCAGACAGTAAAGAAGGCAAATGGCATGTTGGCCTTCATACCGAAAGGATTCGAGTACAGGAGCAGGGATGTGTTGCTGCAATTATACAGGGCCTTGGTGAGGCCACACCTAGAGTATTGTGTGCAGTTTTGGTATCCTTGTCTGAGGAAGGATGTTCTTGCTATAGAGGGAGTTATGCAAAGGTTTATCAGATTGATTCCTGGAATTGGAGGACTGACATGAGGAGAGATTGAGCCGGGTAGGATTATATTCACTGGAGTTCAGAAGAATGGGGGGTTGCCGGGGGGGAGAGGAGGGGAGGGGAGGGGGGTATGGCACAGTGGCTAGCTCTACTGCCTCACAGCGCCAGGGACCTGGGTTCTATTCGGCCTCGGGTCACTGTCCGTGCGGAGTTTGCACTTTCTCCCCGTGTTTGCGTGGGTTTCCTCCCAGTGCGGCCTCTTGTACTGTAGGGATTCTATGAAGTCTATGAAATCGCATAGACACCTATAAAATTCTAACAAGACGAGACAGGGTAGGTGCAAGACGGATAGTCCTGATGGTGGGGGCATCCAGAACCGGGGGTCACAATCTGAGGATATAAGGTAGACCGTTTAGGACAGAGCTGAGGAGAAGTTTCTTTACCCAGAGAGTGGTCAGCCTATGGAATTTGCTACCATAGAAAGCAGTTGAGCACTGGATAAAAACCTTTGACACAGGGTCATCTGGACTCGAAACGTCAGCTCTTTTCTCTCCTTACAGAAGCAGTTGAGCACTGTATGTTTTCAAGAAGAAATTAGATATAGCACTTATGGCGAAGGGGTTCAAAGGATATGGGGGGAAGGCAGGATCAGGCTATTGAGTTGGATGATCAGCCTCGATCATAATGAATGGTGGAGCAGGCTTGAAGAGCCAAAAGCCTTCTCCTGCCCCTATTTTCTATGCTTCTATGAGAGGATCAGTGCGATGCAGTGCAAATCTTCCAGCTGTCAGAAAAACTGTGCGCGGGAAGACTGACGTGCCGAACTTGCCCCAAAAAACTGCTGTTGAACAGACCCATTTTCAGACTTTTGTGACAGTTAAGACGCAGGCCAGAAACTCCAAGATGTTTTGTGAAGATAGCCTAGATCCCAATTTTTACATTTGATTTTGGCATGGGTGAGCATATGTTTCACTCCAGGTATGATTCAAGTGTCCCACTAGGAAGCTTTCATCAAACAATGTTTATTTAAGAACATATTTAGAATATAACAAAAATAATTAGCATAACTTTTACCAATTACAAGCATAACTTTTACCAACGACACAGTATAATTCTTAACAGCTAGCTGTCTCTGTTGTTTCAATTCAAAGCAATATCTCATAGATATACACCCTTCCTCAGAATCAATTGGCACCAAAACAAGTAGGCTCACGTGACACTCAATTTTCAGCTTTTTAACATTTCTGGACAGAGATCCTGACAGCAGTTTTCAGAGAAGGATATATTCTCCAAACAGCAAAACCTCAGAGAGGTAAACTTTGTCTCTGGCAGCTTCCAGTCTCCAGACTTCAGAGAGGGGGAAAAAAAAAGACACTACTCTCTCAACTCCAAAAGCAGCATCTAAGCTTGAATATTCTGCACCAAAGCCCAGCTTCCCTGTCATAGGACCATACCTGCCAATCTACCAATGAAGCCCCACTTTGCAAAATTCCCGGGGGAAAACAGCAGGAGAGCATTAGTTCAAATTTAAACCAACATTCTCGCTATTAGAAACAAGGCTGCTACAAAACAATGCGGTATGCTGGTAGGCACTACATCTCAGAGAGCACAAAAAATTGTTACAACAGATCCTGCACAAGAACATGGCTCAAATACATTTCTTAAAAGCACAGTATCGTCAGAATGACAAGTATGAAATATTTGGGAAAATTCTGCCCATGGTCTGCATATCAAAAAAGAACAGTATGACTTTTTCCAGACATCAGTCCAGCATCTGAATCACGTTATTGATAGTAAAGTCCTATCTGAAGCACCAAAATAGATGGACACTATTTTAGAAGCACCACATCCAAAAAATGTGATGCAACTGAGGTCTTCTCTAGGATTGGTAAATTATTATGGCAAATTTGTTCCTAACTTAGTAAATTATGCAAATGCCTTCAATAATGTAGCTATGTGTGAAACAGTCATGGAACTGGAGAGCAGAATGTAAGAAAGCATACAAGGATATCAAAGATGTTTTGCAGAAGTCTGAAATATTGATTCATTTCATCTGAAACTACCAATACTGCTTGCTTGCGATGCTTCACCTTATGAGATAAGGGCAGTAGTTTCACATATTATGCCTTTGGAGAAGAAAGACCAATAACTTTTGCTTCATGTATGTGACTGGAGGATAGCAAATGTTGTCCCCTTGTTCAAGAAGAGGAGTAGAGACAATCCTGGTAATTATAGACCAGTGAGCCTTACTTCTGTTGTGGACAAAGTTTTGGAAAGGATTATAAGAGATAGGATTTATAATCATCTAGAAAGAAACAATTTGATTAGGGATAGTCAATACGGTTTTGTGAAGGGTAGGTCGTGCCTCACAAACCTTATTGAGTTCTTTGAGAAGGTGACCAAAGAGGTGGATGAGGGTAAAGCAGTTGATGTGGTCTATATGGATTTCAGTAAAGCGTTTGATAAGGTCCCCCACTAGGAACCTTAGGCTATTGCAGAAAATACGGAGGCATGGGATTGAGGGTGATTTTGCGGTTTGGATCAGAAATTGGCTAGCTGTAAGAATGATGTGGAGATGCCGGCGTTGGATGATGCCGGCATTCAACACAGGTTAAAGAGATGTGTATTGTCTCCAGACAGAACAGCTAGTGAGATTCTACAAGCCCAGGAGGCAAGCTGTGGGGGTTACTGATAATGTGACATAAATCCAACATCCCGGTTTAGACCGTCCTCATGTGTGCAGAACCTGGCTATCAGTTTCTGCTCAGCGACTCTGCACTGTCGTGTGTCATGAAGGCCGCCTTGGAGAACGCTTACCTGAAGATCCTGTAGCTGTAAGAAGACAGAGGGTGGTGGTTGATGGGAAATATTCATCCTGGAGTACTAGTGGTGTACCGCAAGGATCTGTTTTGGGGCCACTGCTGTTTGTCATTTTTATAAATGACCTGGATGAGGGGCGTAGAAGGCTGGGTTAGTAAATTTGCGGATGACACTAAAGTCGGTGGAGTTGTGGACAGTGCGGAAGGATGTTTCAGGTTACAGAGGGACATAGATAAGCTGCAGAGCTGGGCTGAGAGGTGGCAAATGGAGTTTAATGCGGAAAAGTGTGAGGTGATTCACTTTGGAAGGAGTAACAAGAATACAGAGTACTGGGCTAAAGGTAAGATACTTGGTAGTGTGGATGAGCAGAGAGATCTCGGTGTCCATGTGCATAGATCCCTGAAAGTTGTCACCCAGGTTGATAGGGTTGTTAAGAAGGCGTACAGTGTGTTAGCTTTTATTAGTAGAGGGATTGAGTTTCGGAGCCATGATGTCATGTTGCAGCTGTACAAAACTGTGGTGCGGCCGCACTTGGAGTATTGCATACAGTTCGGGTCACCGTATTATAGGAAGAATGTGGAAGCATTGGAAAGGGTGCAGAGGAGATTTACCAGGATGTTGCCTGGTATGGTGGGAAGGTCTTATGAGGAAAGGCTGAGTGACTTGAGGCTGTTTTCGTTAGAGAGAAGAAGATTAAGAGTGACTTAATAGAGGCATACAAGATGATCAGAGGATTAGATAGGGTGGACAGTGAGAGCCTTTTTCCTCGGATGGTGATGGCTTGCACGAGGGGACATAGCTTTAAATTGAGGGGTGATAGATACAGGACAGATGTCAGAGGTAGGTTCTTTACTCAGAGAGTAGTAAGGGCTTGGAATGCCCTGCCTGCAACAGTCGTGGACTCGTCAACATTAAGGGCATTTAAAGGGTCATTGGATAAACATATGGATGATATTGGAATAGTGTAGGTTAGAGGGGCTTTAGATTGGTTTCACAGGTCGGCGCAACATCGAGGGCTGAAGGGCCTGTACTGCGCTGTAATGTTCTATTCTATGAATCTAACTATGCTCAGCTAAAAAAAGAAGTATTGAGTTTATATTTTGGTCCTCATTTCACACAATTGACTGATCATCGCCCCTTTATGAGTTTTGGGCTATGTAAAGGTAGTCAATTGGAATGATAGTCACTGATCTTATCTGCACATTCTTATGATATAAATGATCATCAATCAGAGCTGATAAATGATCATTCTTACCTTTACCTATTGAGGAGATACCACCAACTAGTTTTACTAATATTTTTTATTTTTCACGAGTAGCTCATTTGGTTGTGACAGCTTCTCAAGTTCAGGGACATAGCAGAAATGATCCTGTGATGGAGAAGGTGATGAATATGGTATTGAAAGGAACAATAGCTAGAACGCACCGTCTGCAGTCTCAAGTTGTTAGATGAGAAGTGAGGACAATACAAGGCTCATGTCAAATGGAGATCGAGTGTTAGCATGTGACTATGCCATGAATGGGAAATGGGGACCAGCCATTGTTTTAGTGAAAACAGGTCAAACCGTGATTGAACTAGTTTGGCGATGCCATGCTGACCAATTGTTGTCATCTTGAAATGATTTCTCCGAATCATCTCCAGAAGTACCAACTTCTTTAGTCCCTAGTGTTGTGAGTGCTACTACAAAGAACAAAGAACAGTGCAGCATAGGAACAGACCCTTCAGCCTGTGCCGATCACGTTTACCTATCGAAACCAACTATTTGTATCCCCCTATTCCTCATTTGTTCACATGCCTATCAAGATAAGTCTTAAATGTGGCTAACATAACTGCCTCAACCACCTCACTTGGCAGTGCATTCCAGGTCCCCACCACCCTCTGTGTAAAAAACTTCCCCTGCAGATTTCCACTGAACCTTTTCCCCCTTATCTTGAACTTGTGCCCCCTTGTAATCATCATTTCCGCCTTGGAAAAAACCTTCCAACTGTTCACCCTATCTATACCTCTCATCATTTTATAAACTTCTATCAGGTCGCCCCTCAGCCTCTGTCTTTCCAGGGAGACCGATCCCAGTTTATTCAATCACTCCTCATAGCTAATACCAGGCAACATCCTGGTAAACCTTTTCTGCAATCTCTCCAAAGCCCCCACGTCCTTCTGACAGTCTGGTGACCAGAATTGGGCACACAAATGTGGCCTAACCAAAGTTTTCTATAACTGTAACATAATTTGCCAACTTTTATATTCGATGCTCCGTCCGATCAAAGGCAAGCATGCCATCTGCTTTCTTCACCACCTTTTCTATCTGTGCTGCCATTTTTAAGGATCTGTGGACCTGGACTCCCGGATCTCTCTGTGTGCCTGTGCTCCTGATGGTTCTGCCATTTAATTGTTGCTCTCACCTGAATTGGATCTACCAAAATGCATTACCTCGCATTTGTTGGATTAAATTCCATCTGCCATTTTTCCACCCAGCTTTTCAGTCTATCTATATCCTGCTGTATTCACTGACAATCTTCATCACTATCCGCAACTCCGCCAATCTTAGTATCATCCGCAAACTTGCTAATCAAACCAGCTACGTTTTCTTCCAAGTCATTTATATATATTACAAACAGCAGAGGTCCCAGCACTGATCCCTGCGGAACCTAGTTACAGACCTCCATTCAGAAAAACACCCTTCCACCGCTACCCTCTGTCTTCTGTGGCCAAGCCAGTTCTGAATCCATCCAGCTAGTTCACCGCTGATCCCGTGGGATTTAACCTTTTGCACCAGCCTGCCATGAGGGACCTTGTCAAATGCCTTACTAAAGTCCATGTAAACAAGATCCACGGCCCTTCCCTCATCAATCAATTTTGTCACCTCAAAAAACTCAATTAAATTAGTGAGGCATGATCTCTCATGTACAAAACCATGCTGGCTGTCACTACAAGACCACAACAGAAGATTTAGTTGAATCGGAGTTGCCTGATGATTGTGAGTTTGCAACTACACCACGTGAGAATAATACAGAATTAGTTCCAAGAGAAGAAATGTACCAAAGTTTCAAATCATACTCCTCGGGTCAAGGACAGCCAAATTCCAGAACATCGTATACAACTACAGAGGGATAAAAGTTCTCCCGATCAATTTTCTTATTGACTGTGCAAAATGATTCATGATGCATTGTATTGTGTCTAGAGTGTTATTGATCCTCTGTATCACATTGTAATATTTTGTTGTCATGATCACAGAGATAAAGGGAAAGGGATGTTTGAATCTGCATGTGCAAACCATGTTTTCTTTCTGTTAAAGCCCACAACCCCAAATATAGTTAGGATATTACAGGTGTCTGGCACCAGTTTCCTGGCCCTAACTGTCACCATGGAAGTCCAATCCTTCTACACCTCCATCCCCATCAATATGGTCTGAGGGCACTTTGCTTCTTTTAACCGTTCTACCAGCCTCCTACTGGCTTATCTAATTTCTCACATAGAACAACTCCTTTGACTCCATTCATTTCCTCCAATTGTTTTCATAGGATGTAGGTGATGTTGGCAAGGGCAACATTCATTGCCCATCCCTAATTGCCCCTTGAAAAGGTGGTGAGCTGCCTTCTTGAACTGCTGCAGTGAATGTGGTGTACACCCACAGAGCTGTTAGGGAGGGAGTTCCAGGATTTTGACCCAGTGACAGTGAAGGAACGACGATATATTTCCAAGACAGGGTGATCAGTGACTTGGAGAAGAACCTCCTGATGGGTGGTGTTCCCAGATATCTGCTGCCTTTCTTTTTCTACATGGTAGAGGTTGTGGGTTTAGAAAGTGCTGTCAAAGGATTCTAGGTGAGTTCCTTTAGTGCATCTTGTAAATTGTACACACGGTTACTACTGTATGTTGGTGGTGGAGAGTGTGAATGTTTAAGATGGTGGATGGGATGCCGCTCACACTGCTTTGTTTTGGATGGCGTCATGCCAGAAACCGATCATATCAATACAATGGACACATTGTCTCTCCCCCCCCGCCCCCCGCCCCCCCCCCCCCACCCCCAAACTTGGCAAGGGTAGCCTCAAGGAAAGGTTCACAGAGTGTGTGAGGGATTGTTTCTTAGCGTAACATGTCTTGGAGCTAACCAGAGAACTGGCAACTTTAGATTTGGTAATATGTAACGAGGAAGGATTGATAAATGCTCTTATAATTAAGGATCCTCTTGGAAGGAGTGATCATAGCATGCTAGAGTTTCAAATTTCGGTTGAAAGAGTGAAGCAAGATTCATATACTCGAGTTTTAGTGTTGGCCAAAAATAATTACTGTAAGAAGTTTAACAACACCAGGTTAAAGTCCAACAGGTTTATTTGGTAGCAAAAGCCACACAAGCTTTCGGAGCTGCAAGCCCCTTCTTCAGGTGAGTGGGAATTCTGTTCACAAACAGGGCATATAAAGACACAAACTCAATTTACAGAATAATGGTTGGAATGCCAATACTTACAGCTAATCAAGTCTTTAAGATACAAACAATGTGAGTGAAGAGAGCATCAAGACAGGCTAAAGAGATGTGTATTGTCTCCAGACAGGACAGCTAGTGAGACTCTGCAGGTCCAGGCAAGCTGTGGGGATTACAGATAGTGTGACATGAACCCAATATCCCGGTTGAGGGATATCCAGAGTCTCACTGGCTGTCCTGTCTGGAGACAATACTGTAAATTCTGTAAATTGAGTTTGTGTCTTTATATGCCCTGTTTGTGAACAGAATTCCCACTCACCTGAAGAAGGGGCTTAAGGCTCCGAAAGCTTGTGTGGCTTTTGCTACCAAATAAACCTGTTGGACTTTAACCTGGTGTTGTTAAACTTACTGTGTTTATCCCAGGCCAACGCCGGCATCTCCACATCAAAAATAATTATACAGGCCTGAGGGAGGAGTTGGCTGTAGTGGACTGGGAAAAAATATTAAATGGCAGGACAATTAAAGAAGAGTGGCAAATGTTTTAGATACTAAATACATCTCAATTAAAGTATATTCCTGAGAGGAAGAGGAATTATAAAAAGGTGAAAAATCATCCATGTCTTAGCAAGGAAGTCAAAGATAACATAAAGGTGAAAATAGGGCATATCATACCGCAAAAGTTCGTGGCAGTCTGGAGGATTGGGAGAATTTTAAACATCAGCAAAAGGTTACTTAAAAGCAAAATCAAAACAGCCAAAATAAACTACGAAAGGAAACTGGCAGAAAACATAAGCACTGATACCAAAAGTCTATAAAGCGCCGATGGGCGGCACAGTGGTTAGCACTGCTCCCTTACAGTGCCAGAGTTCCAGGTTCATTACCTCTGGGTGCTCCGGTTTCCTCCCACAGTCTGAAAGGTGCATTGACCCGAACAGGCACTGGAGTGTAACGACTAGGGGAATTTCTCAGTAACTTCATTGCAATGTTAATGTAAGCCTTACTTGTGACTAATAAATAAATTTTAACTTTATAAGTCTATAAAAAGGAAAAGAATAGTGAAAGTAAATGATGACCCTTTCGAGGACAATACTGGTGAGGTATTAATGGGGAACACAGAGATAGTTTTAACAACACCAGGTTAAAGTCCAACAGGTTCTGAACTGGTTGGCTGTAGAGATTTGCATTCTAATCAGTATTCTGTAACTTGATTTTGTGTCTCTGTGCCCTGTTTGAGAGCAGATTTCCACTCCATCTGACAAAGGAGCAGCGCTCCAAAAGCTAATGGTATTTGCTACCAAATAAACCTGTTGGACTTTAACCTGGTGTTGTTAAAACTGTTACTGTGTTTACCCCAGTCCAATGCCGGCATCTCCACGTCATGAACACAGAGGCACTAAACCAATATTTTGTCTCTGTTTTCACAGTGGAAGATAATTTTTCCCAAAAACTGCAGTCACTACAGAGGAACTTGGTGAAATTACCAAAACTGGGGAGAAGCTATTAAGTAAATTGAAGGGATTAAAGGCAGGTAGGTCCCCTGGGCCTGATGGCCTGCACCCGAAGGTTTTAAAGGAGGTGGCAGCAGAGATAATGGATGCATTGGTTGTGATATTCTAAAATTTCCTGGATTCTGGAAAGATCAGTGGATTGGAAACACATGAATGTGACATCCTCATTCAAGAAAGAAGAGAGACAAAAAGTGGAAAACTATAGACCAGTTAGTTTGACCTCTGTGGTGGGGAAGTTGCTGGATTCAGTTGTGAAGGAGGAGATAATTGAACACTTGGAAAAACAAAGTTCAATTCACCAGTGTCAGCATAGTTTTATGAAGGACAAGTTGTGTTTGACAAACTTACTGGAGTTCTTTGAGGATGCAACCAACAAGGTGGATAATAGGGATTCTGTGGATGTGGTATATTTAGACTTCCAGAAGGCATTTGACAAGGTGTCGCATAAAAGACTGATCCAGAAGGTAAGATCCCAGGGTCCAAGGGGTAGAGTATTGGCTTGGATAGAGGTTTGGCTGACTGACAGAAAGCAGAGCGTTGGGAGAAATGGGTCCTTCTCTGGATGGTAAATGTAACTAGCGGGGAATCACAGGGTACAGTTCTTGGACCTCAACTATTTACAATCTATATAAATGATCCAAGCAGGATCAGAGTGTACCATAGCAAAATTCATGGATGATACTAAAATAGGTGGGAAAGCAAACTGTGATAAGGAGATAAAGAGGTTACAGATGGATATTGATAGGCTAAGAGAATTTGGCAGCTGGAGTTTAATGTGGATAAGTGTGAGGTTATCCATTTTGGCCAGAAAAATAGAAGGGCAAATTATTATTTAAATGGGAAGCAGATTCAAAGTGTGTCAGTACAGAGGGATCTGGAATGAAGAGCTTGTCGTATGAGGAACGGTTGAGGACTCTGGGTTTGTACTCGTTGGAGTTTAGAAGGATGAAGGGGGATCTTATTGAAACTTACAGGATACTGCGAGGTTTGGATAGAGTGGACGTGAGAGGATGTTTCCACTAGTAGGAAAGACTGGAACCAGAGGGCATAACCTCAGGCTAAAGGGACGATCCTTTAAAACAGAGATGAGGAGAAATTTCTTCAGCCAGAGAGTGGTGAATCTGTGGAACTCTTTGCTGCAGAAGGCTGTGGAGGCCACGTCATTGAATGTCTTTAAGACAGAAATAGATAGGTTCTTGATTAATAAGGGGATCAGGGTTACATAGAACATAGAACAGTACAGCACAGAACAGGCCCTTCGGCCCACGATGTTGTGCTGAGCTTTATCTGAAACCAAGATCAAGCTATCCCACTCCCTATCATCCTGGTGTGCTCCATGTGCCTATCCAATAACCGCTTAAATGTTCCTAAAGTGTCTGACTCCACTATCACTGCAGGCAGTCCATTCCACACCCCAACCACTCTCTGCGTAAAGAACCTATCTCTGATATCCTTCCTATATCTCCCACCATGAACCCTATAGTTATACCCCCTTGTAATAGCTCCATCCACCCGAGGAAATAGTCTTTGAACGTTCACTCTATCTATCCCCTTCATCATTTTATAAACCTTTATTAAGTCTCCCCTCAGCCTCCTCCGCTCCAGAGAGAACAGCCCTAGCTCCCTCAACCTTTCCTCATAAGACCTACCCTCCAAACCAGGCAGCATCCTGGTAAATCTCCTTTGCACTCTTTCCAGTGTCTCCACATCCTTCTTATAGTGAGGTGACCAGAACTGCACACAGTATTCCAAATGTGGTCTCACCAAGGTCCTGTACAGTTGCAGCATAACCCCACGGCTCTTAAACTCAAACCCCCTGTTAATGAACGCCAACACACTATAGGCCTTCTTCACGGCTCTATCCACTTGAGTGGCAACCTTCAGAGATCTATTGATATGAACCCCAAGATCTCTCTGGTCCTCCACATTCTTCAGAACCCTACCTTTGACCCTATGTCAAGCCTCTTGAGCTGCATTCAGGCAAATGGAGAATATTCAATCATACTCCTGACTTGTGCCTTGTAGATTTATAGAAGCTGAACAGGCTGTGGCAGGGTGGAG